>NW_019384474.1:419949-493786 GCF_000671375.1 Centruroides sculpturatus
CAGTAGAGCGTCGATTTTCCGAATCAATTGGGGACTGGGGTTGTCCGGATAACTGATATTTCGGATAACTGATTTACGTACGAAAAAATAGTTTAACGTATCCGATGTCGAAATTTTTCTCCGTTGCGTGTCGCTTCGCGTTGAATTTTCGTCGATGTTAAGCCTAATAGACTATTGTATCGTTAAAAATTAATTTTTTATTTTGTACAAACAAAATAAATATATTGAAAAATATAAAAATAATAAAAAATTATACTTCAGATGTTAATTTAGTATCAAAAACATAAAATATTTGAGTAGCCAAAGACATAGCCAAAGATTGAAGCGCCACAGCACTGGCGAAAATTTAAATTTGCCGACTGGAATTCTTTCGGATGATTGACTTTCGGAAAATCGACGCTCTACTGTATATAAAAATCAACTTTAGGATGAAAAGGTTGACCACATAAAAATAGTTTATACGAGTAGTTTGATATAAAAAGATGACAATTTTTTTTATGTGTATAGTGATGTTCTTTGAGTCTATTTCTACATAATGCTATAAAATAGTGTATTCTGTAACTTTTTGTTTGATAATTAAGATTACTAAACTTATGTGGTAAATGTGAAATACATTATTTTCTAGGAACGGATGTACTGTGATCTAAAATATACACAATGAATCATATATTTTACCTTTGCTTACATGTTCCTTCAAAAATCTCCTCTGCAATCGTTTTTCTGATGCATCCATTTTGTTCTGTCTTTTGAAACTAAATGCTTTAAGCTGAGAACGTTTCTGTACTTCTGTCATTTTATCACTGTCTAATATTTCTTCACTGTCTGATGTATCTGAGCATGTACAGCTATGTCCATTCAAAGAAGAATAATAGCCTAGACGACATTTCCGAATTCTCCAACGATAACCATCATGAAAACATTCCCATTTCTACAGAAAATGAATTATGTTTATTTATTTATTAGAATAAGACATTTAAATAAATATACATAAAATTTTCAAATGCAATGTAATCATAATTTATATAGAAGAGATTTTTAACAAAGTATATGAATAAATAAATGGTTACATAAATTAAGATTGATTAACTTTCCAAATTTTTCTTTACAATAATTACATTTAATTACTTCATAGAAAAACTCAGTATGATATATTCTGAAAAAATTTAAAGAGTTACATATTTTATGGTATTTTACAAATATTTTATATTAATATTACAAATAAATGGTATTATAATTTATAAGTGATACTCTTTATTTTGTAATACTGTATTTTCACAGAATGACTGGCATGCCGCATAAGAACAGGGTAGACCAACATGCCAGTTAAACTATGACTAAAATAGTGGGTGATTGATTAATGAACAGTTCAGACTGTGAAAAAATCAGACAATTTCGCAAAAGATTTTTATGTTCGGACAACAAACAGATGTTCATATAACTAACACATCACAGAACAAACACAAGAAGTGACGCTGCCTTTGAGATTTGAAAACCTTTATTTTAATGGCATCTATGAATGGTTTATAAAACAAGACTTTCACAGTTGTATACATAACTTTTTTTTGAACTAGTTAATTTCTGTTCTCTGAATTTTCAGTGCTTTTCTGAACTTTTTATTTATAAAACTGATAATATTATGGGGCCTAAAAAGAATGGGATGTCAAGAATTCCAGATGACTTCAACAGGTCAGTAGATACAATCTTAGCTAGGAAAGATATAATCAAAAAGACTCAAGCAGATAAAGGAATAATGAAAATCGCATCTGAGAAACAAAGATGTGTCATCCATGAAAAGATTGCTTTTAGTTTGTTATTACATGTAAATAAACATAGTAAGAAAGTTTCTTATTTATTTTTTAGGCTCCCTGAACAAATTAATCAAATTTCCACAAAAACCTATTGTAAATTGATAATCAGTTAATAAACAATTTGGGTAGTGAATATGGTCTTGGAATGGATTATGTTTGTTAACTGATCACCCACTGTATAAAATTAATCAATCTAACAAAACTAGTTGTTAATTAATTAAACATTAAAGAAAACATTCTTCTGAGTGCAATAAAATAACAACATTGTAATTTGACTGACTTAAAGTCAGGAAATATTTTTGTTTACAAGACAATAAACAATTAACAACTTATTGGTGGTGGTGGTGGTGGCAAGTCAGTGAGAGCTACACTGACCATTCACCCTACCTTAAAAATAACATCTTTGTATCAAATTTCACACAAAGGGAATATTACTCAGTGTAAGATGAGATAATTTACAAAGAGTTTCTTAAATTTAATATGTTTATTTTTGTGTTTTTGAATGTAACAACAATAAAATACACACACACACAAAAAAACACCACTTTTGGAATTCCACAAGCATTTTACCCATTGGAAAGAAAACAAAATGAAGAAATTAAATGTATAAGTTTTTGATGTAATGCTGACAGTTTCACAGTTCTAGAATAAAAACTTGTTTGTTTTTTTGTAACAAAACTCATTTGTTTTTATAGTGTGCCTTCTAGAGAGTGATGTATAATTTCAAACTGGCATGCCATCATCCCTCAGGATAAACCAGCCAATTTTTAACATACAGAAATATCTGATTTTCTGGTCCCCTCAGATAGTCTGGCATGCCAGTCATTCTGCAAAAATATGGTACAAATATTACAAAATAAACAATACCATTTTACAAATACTTAACTCTAAGCTCTAAAAACTTCTTCTTTCCTTGTACCTGGAGGATATATTGCTTTTACTCTCAGGTTATAAGGTGAATTTGCATAGCAAACCCAGTCAAACAACTTTTCATTCAACCAATTCCGTCTTAAACGGATTAAGCCAATTTTGGCTGATTTCATGTTTAAAGAGTTAACAGTATTTTAAACCCCAAAGTTTGTTTATTTTTTTCATGCTTTACCTTTTAATTCATCTAACCATACTTGTATTGGAACACCATTCATTAAATTCCTTACATAGAGTTAATTTTTCTACCAGTCTCCAAACATTGTTAAATTAATCAAAAAGTAGTTGTATCAGGAATTTCATATTTTTAAAACATATCACCGAAAGTGTTTTATCCTTCATGAAACACTAATGTAATTTATCAATTATATTTTATTTTAACAATGTATGTATGTATTTTAACAAATTAAATGTAATTTTTATTGTATTTTAATTTTCATGTATCATTGTATTTGTTGCTATTTGCAACTTTATAGTTTTATTTTTTTTTATTTGACTTTAAATGGGTTTGTTGTAACAGTGGCAGTAATCATGCATTCATGAGAATGCTACTGTAAGATTATAAAAACTAAAAAAACAACAAAATGTTCAATGTTTTAGCTGATGAATAATACTATATGTTCTTCTGTTACTTTATCATTAAGCCATACAATAAAGTTTAAATAAAATTCTCTTTTGTTCATTATTTGTCTAACCATTTGTTTCACATAAAGTAAAATTATTAATTCTGTAACATAAATTATTGATACTGAAATACTCCTCATTTGTTTTGAATATTGTGTATTTAACTTTGATTTACAAATCTATTTAATTACATAAAAAAATGTAAAAAAGTAAACACATTTGTCAAATACTTGGCAATTCTATGGATTTTTCTTCCTACATTTATATTGTTATAATAACCTAAAAATAATAAATGTTTAATCCAATTATCAAATAATAACAAAATTTACTAGTAATAAACAGATTATTTACCTGAAATGGTTTACAAGGTGAAGCAAAATCTTCATTTTGACATTCTACTGAAAGTCTTTCATCTTTTGTAAGTTTTGTTTGCGTTGGAGATGAAAGTTGTCCTTTCAAAGCTTTTCTCATTGCAGGTGTAATTACACTAATATTAAAAAAAATTAATTTTTAATCTACATGAAAATAAACATTATGCAAAAATAAAAAATATAACTTTAATGAATAATTTATCTAATATTTTATAATTTTCAATGTCATGTTAAGCATATAGTGTGTAAGCTAAAAACTAAAAGTTGCCACTAAATCTTACTCTAACAAATCTTTAATCTCAGAACATTTTCATAATCATTTCATTCATTTTACAGAAATTTTCCACAAAATTAAATATATTCCTTTTTTTCAATAGTAAGTATATTTCCCACAACACATTACTTAATCCATAATTATGCTACATAATATTAAATAAATTTTGTTAATTGTGTGAACAGAATAAATTATATGGATAAGTATAATTAACTATACAGTGGTTCAGGGAACAAACATATTGCTCAATTAAATTACTTCAAGGAAAAGCAGCCTGATGTAATCCAGAAATTATTTAGCTTATTGCTATGAGAACATGTTGGGTTTTGAGATGTTTGTACCATATTTTCACAGAATGTCCAGCATGTTCGTCTGTCTGACCATGAAATCAGATATTTCCATATGGTAAAAACTCACATGCAAATTTATCCTGGGCATGCCGATTTAAGTGAAGTTAAACATCCCTCTCTAGAGGGTGCATTAAAAAACTAATAAGCTTTTATTCTAAAACTGCAAAACTGTTAGCATTATATCAAAGACTACGATTATATGTTTTAATTTCTTCATTTTGTCTTCTTTCTAATGATGTAAAGTGTGAAATTTGAAAGGAAAGTATTATTTTTAAGGTCAGGTAGATGGGCAGTGCAGCCCTCACTGACTAACTTCTACTACTACTAAAGTCAATAAGATATTAATTGTTTTATTGTACTGTAAAGGAAAACTCTTCCTGATTTTAAGTTGGTCAAATTATAATAATAATATTTTGTGGTTAGACTACATCTATAACACTATACTTATGGAAATCAAAATCATGTATGAACACACTGTTTGTGACAGCCATGCCATAAAATTTAACCACAAAATACCATATGATAATTCGTTTATAATTAGCAATTATGGCATTCATGGAAATTGGCACATAAGCAAAGCAAGTGGGCCAAACTTCCATTCATGACATAATCGCCTATATTATAAACTAATTGCATAATATACTATTATTGTAATCCAAAATGTTTTCTTTAACATTTAATTAACAACTAGTTTTGTTAGATTTGATTACTGTAATTTTATTTTTTAGTTGCAGTTTAACAGGCATGCTAGTAACTCTGGGGTTTCCGGCATGTTGGTCTAACCCAGTTATATGCAACTTGCCAGTCATTCCGTGAAAATACAGTATATGTATTTCATTCCTTTTGGAATTATTTTTGGACATTCTTCTTGAAATAAAATGTATTTTATAGAGTAAAATATTCAATTTCATTGATAAAAAAGGTGGAACACACNGTTTATAAAGAATTTTTGGCTCAGCAACAAACTTCCTTAAAAATTTTTGAATTTTTATTTTAAAATTTCATATAAATAAATCAGTATTCTTAATTTTCCACAAATTTTATACTCACAAATTCAATTCACCTCATATTCATTAACTGTCAAGTCTAATAAATGAGATAATTGAATAATTCCATCCACATCAAACTGCATTTCATCATGATCTGACAGATCTCTACGAGGCCGTGATCCAATAAATACTGGTTTAAACTCTGTAAAAAAAAATTTGTTTATATTAAATAGCAATGCTGAATTCAAAATAAAAAAATTAGTAGAATATTTAAATATCATAAAACATTACTTAATTACTTAATTGTTACTTTATTATTACAAAATAAATATCTGTAATTGAATGCCATTATCTGTTTTATATTTAATGAAGTATTTTTAAAATTTACTCTCTCCAATTAACAATTTTAAAAAAATTTATGTTTTTGTAATTCATTGATAAAATTATTTTCATTTGACAATAATTATCAATTAAATATATAGGCTGTAATTAAAACAAATAATCTACCAATTATCAGGCTATAGTTTAGTCTTATTAGAGCCAAATAATTCAGCAAATCTGATTTTAATGAAAGTAATCAAATTAGCAGAGTTCTTTATACAGTAGAACCTCGAAAACTCGGCCCTCGATAACCCGGATAACTCGCGCACTCCGGATAACTCGTGCACACCCTGGCAGGGCAAAAGAATCCTTGATAATTAATTTTCATCATAGATAGCTTTATAAAAGTATTAAACCTTTCATAAAGCATTTTTCTGAGGTCTTTCTTATCAGGTAAATTATTATACACAGTGTATTCATTAATTTTTATTTTCATGTAGTAAAGGCTCTATGCCTTCATAAAGTACGTAGTTTTCCTTTGTTTAAGGGNGGTTTAAACTCTGTAAAAAAAAATTTGTTTATATTAAATAGCAATGCTGAATTCAAAATAAAAAAATTAGTAGAATATTTAAATATCATAAAACATTACTTAATTACTTAATTGTTACTTTATTATTACAAAATAAATATCTGTAATTGAATGCCATTATCTGTTTTATATTTAATGAAGTATTTTTAAAATTTACTCTCTCCAATTAACAATTTTAAAAAAATTTATGTTTTTGTAATTCATTGATAAAATTATTTTCATTTGACAATAATTATCAATTAAATATATAGGCTGTAATTAAAACAAATAATCTACCAATTATCAGGCTATAGTTTAGTCTTATTAGAGCCAAATAATTCAGCAAATCTGATTTTAATGAAAGTAATCAAATTAGCAGAGTTCTTTATACATATATATAAACTTCCTCTATCATCAGTTAAAATTTAAAAATTTTACTTGTTTAACTAGTAAAAGTATTAGAATTGTAAATTATATTTTCATAAGCATAAGAGCATATATATATATATATATATATGTAATAACTAACAATAACCAATAAAATAGATAACAAATAAAATTTTAAATTTTAACTGGTGTCAAAGGAAATTTTTAGTACATTTACATGCTTTGGTTGGGAGAAGCTTTAAAAGACAGGTTAGCTCCTCTGCATATTTTTGTGTTTCTGTGGTATTATAAAGAATGAACTGAAAAATTATTTGTATGCAATTTCTACCTAGAAATATTACAAAATCTACTTTTAAAAATTTTTCATCCAGATTTATTATTCAATAGTTTTCAATTTTTTGAATAACTAAACAAAATAAATTGTAAGAATTCTCTTCTATTCTACATAAAAATCATAAAATTTATTAAAAATCCATAAAACTATTGCAATAAACTCAAGAGAAAAATTGATTTTGAAAATAAACAGATTTAATTATAACAAAGCACCATACTTATAGAATACTTCAAAAGCACCATAAAACATGATAATCCCTCTCTTATTTTATCATGATAAAAATATTATAGGTATGCAAAAACAATGTTAACATTTCAAACAAATTTTATACAAAAATAAAACCTAATATTTAGATATGCATTTTTCCACATGCAGGATTTATATCATAATTCCTTGGTCTAAACTGAAAGCTGTAAACATTCCAAAATTTCTCAATAAAAGATGACAGCAATTCTAATTATACAGATACCTCTAATTGAATGTAAAAAGGAATACAAAAAACAGATTCTTTGAGAAAGGCAATGTACTAAACTATTGCAAATGGTTTTAAATTACAACTATATTCTTAAGATTTTCTCTGTGCTATAAAATAAGACCATAAATTATTGATAAAATTTAATACTATTGATCAATAACTTTGTTTCTTCAATTAGAAGTTCTTATTAAGAATAATTAAATTTCTATCATCATCTTGAAATAATAAAATCCAAATAGTAGAAAATATGATTATAAAACAAGCAAACAGAAATGAAGTTTAATGATAATTCAATTTAATCGCAGAAAATTTTGATGATAATTTTTACTATTTATGACAGATATACAGTAGAGCGTCGATTTTCCGAATCAATTGGGGACTGGGGTTGTCCGGATAACTGATATTTCGGATAACTGATTTACGTACGAAAAATATATTAATTATCTCATCTTGACATTTTTCTCCGTTGCGTGTCGCTTCGCGTTGAATTTTCATCGATGTTAAACCTAACAAAGACTATTGTATCGTAAATTATTTTTTTATTTTGTACAAAGAAAATAAATGTATTGAAAAATATAAAAATAATAAAAAATTATACTTCAGATGTTAATTTAGTATCAAAAACATAAAATATTTGAGTAGCCAAAGACATAGCCAAAGATTGAAGCGCCACAGCACTGGCGAAAATTTAAATTTGCCGACTGGAATTCTTTCGGATGATTGACTTTCGGAAAATCGACGCTCTACTGTATATAAAAATCAACTTTAGGATGAAAAGGTTGACCACATAAAAATAGTTTATACGAGTAGTTTGATATAAAAAGATGACAATTTTTTTTATGTGTATAGTGATGTTCTTTGAGTCTATTTCTACATAATGCTATAAAATAGTGTATTCTGTAACTTTTTGTTTGATAATTAAGATTACTAAACTTATGTGGTAAATGTGAAATACATTATTTTCTAGGAACGGATGTACTGTGATCTAAAATATACACAATGAATCATATATTTTACCTTTGCTTACATGTTCCTTCAAAAATCTCCTCTGCAATCGTTTTTCTGATGCATCCATTTTGTTCTGTCTTTTGAAACTAAATGCTTTAAGCTGAGAACGTTTCTGTACTTCTGTCATTTTATCACTGTCTAATATTTCTTCACTGTCTGATGTATCTGAGCATGTACAGCTATGTCCATTCAAAGAAGAATAATAGCCTAGACGACATTTCCGAATTCTCCAACGATAACCATCATGAAAACATTCCCATTTCTACAGAAAATGAATTATGTTTATTTATTTATTAGAATAAGACATTTAAATAAATATACATAAAATTTTCAAATGCAATGTAATCATAATTTATATAGAAGAGATTTTTAACAAAGTATATGAATAAATAAATGGTTACATAAATTAAGATTGATTAACTTTCCAAATTTTTCTTTACAATAATTACATTTAATTACTTCATAGAAAAACTCAGTATGATATATTCTGAAAAAATTTAAAGAGTTACATATTTTATGGTATTTTACAAATATTTTATATTAATATTACAAATAAATGGTATTATAATTTATAAGTGATACTCTTTATTTTGTAATACTGTATTTTCACAGAATGACTGGCATGCCGCATAAGAACAGGGTAGACCAACATGCCAGTTAAACTATGACTAAAATAGTGGGTGATTGATTAATGAACAGTTCAGACTGTGAAAAAATCAGACAATTTCGCAAAAGATTTTTATGTTCGGACAACAAACAGATGTTCATATAACTAACACATCACAGAACAAACACAAGAAGTGACGCTGCCTTTGAGATTTGAAAACCTTTATTTTAATGGCATCTATGAATGGTTTATAAAACAAGACTTTCACAGTTGTATACATAACTTTTTTTTGAACTAGTTAATTTCTGTTCTCTGAATTTTCAGTGCTTTTCTGAACTTTTTATTTATAAAACTGATAATATTATGGGGCCTAAAAAGAATGGGATGTCAAGAATTCCAGATGACTTCAACAGGTCAGTAGATACAATCTTAGCTAGGAAAGATATAATCAAAAAGACTCAAGCAGATAAAGGAATAATGAAAATCGCATCTGAGAAACAAAGATGTGTCATCCATGAAAAGATTGCTTTTAGTTTGTTATTACATGTAAATAAACATAGTAAGAAAGTTTCTTATTTATTTTTTAGGCTCCCTGAACAAATTAATCAAATTTCCACAAAAACCTATTGTAAATTGATAATCAGTTAATAAACAATTTGGGTAGTGAATATGGTCTTGGAATGGATTATGTTTGTTAACTGATCACCCACTGTATAAAATTAATCAATCTAACAAAACTAGTTGTTAATTAATTAAACATTAAAGAAAACATTCTTCTGAGTGCAATAAAATAACAACATTGTAATTTGACTGACTTAAAGTCAGGAAATATTTTTGTTTACAAGACAATAAACAATTAACAACTTATTGGTGGTGGTGGTGGTGGCAAGTCAGTGAGAGCTACACTGACCATTCACCCTACCTTAAAAATAACATCTTTGTATCAAATTTCACACAAAGGGAATATTACTCAGTGTAAGATGAGATAATTTACAAAGAGTTTCTTAAATTTAATATGTTTATTTTTGTGTTTTTGAATGTAACAACAATAAAATACACACACACACAAAAAAACACCACTTTTGGAATTCCACAAGCATTTTACCCATTGGAAAGAAAACAAAATGAAGAAATTAAATGTATAAGTTTTTGATGTAATGCTGACAGTTTCACAGTTCTAGAATAAAAACTTGTTTGTTTTTTTGTAACAAAACTCATTTGTTTTTATAGTGTGCCTTCTAGAGAGTGATGTATAATTTCAAACTGGCATGCCATCATCCCTCAGGATAAACCAGCCAATTTTTAACATACAGAAATATCTGATTTTCTGGTCCCCTCAGATAGTCTGGCATGCCAGTCATTCTGCAAAAATATGGTACAAATATTACAAAATAAACAATACCATTTTACAAATACTTAACTCTAAGCTCTAAAAACTTCTTCTTTCCTTGTACCTGGAGGATATATTGCTTTTACTCTCAGGTTATAAGGTGAATTTGCATAGCAAACCCAGTCAAACAACTTTTCATTCAACCAATTCCGTCTTAAACGGATTAAGCCAATTTTGGCTGATTTCATGTTTAAAGAGTTAACAGTATTTTAAACCCCAAAGTTTGTTTATTTTTTTCATGCTTTACCTTTTAATTCATCTAACCATACTTGTATTGGAACACCATTCATTAAATTCCTTACATAGAGTTAATTTTTCTACCAGTCTCCAAACATTGTTAAATTAATCAAAAAGTAGTTGTATCAGGAATTTCATATTTTTAAAACATATCACCGAAAGTGTTTTATCCTTCATGAAACACTAATGTAATTTATCAATTATATTTTATTTTAACAATGTATGTATGTATTTTAACAAATTAAATGTAATTTTTATTGTATTTTAATTTTCATGTATCATTGTATTTGTTGCTATTTGCAACTTTATAGTTTTATTTTTTTTTATTTGACTTTAAATGGGTTTGTTGTAACAGTGGCAGTAATCATGCATTCATGAGAATGCTACTGTAAGATTATAAAAACTAAAAAAACAACAAAATGTTCAATGTTTTAGCTGATGAATAATACTATATGTTCTTCTGTTACTTTATCATTAAGCCATACTATAAAGTTTAAATAAAATTCTCTTTTGTTCATTATTTGTCTAACCATTTGTTTCACATAAAGTAAAATTATTAATTCCGTAACATAAATTATTGATACTGAAATACTCCTCATTTGTTTTGAATATTGTGTATTTAACTTTGATTTACAAATCTATTTAATTACATAAAAAAATGTAAAAAAGTAAACACATTTGTCAAATATTTGGCAATTCTATGGATTTTTTTTCCTACATTTATATTGTTATAATAACCTAAAAATAATAAATGTTTAATCCAATTATCAAATAATAACAAAATTTACTAGTAATAAACAGATTATTTACCTGAAATGGTTTACAAGGTGAAGCAAAATCTTCATTTTGACATTCTACTGAAAGTCTTTCATCTTTTGTAAGTTTTGTTTGCGTTGGAGATGAAAGTTGTCCTTTCAAAGCTTTTCTCATTGCAGGTGTAATTACA
Organism: Centruroides sculpturatus; assembly: GCF_000671375.1. NCBI lineage: Eukaryota > Metazoa > Arthropoda > Arachnida > Scorpiones > Buthidae > Centruroides > Centruroides sculpturatus. The sequence goes on from NW_019384474.1 coordinate 431,566, forward strand.
CTAATATTAAAAAAAATTAATTTTTAATCTACATGAAAATAAACATTATGCAAAAATATAACTTTAATGAATAATTTATCTAATATTTTATAATTTTCAATGTCATGTTAAGCATATAGTGTGTAAGCTAAAAACTAAAAGTTGCCACTAAATCTTACTCTAACAAATCTTTAATCTCAGAACATTTTCATAATCATTTCATTCATTTTACAGAAATTTTCCACAAAATTAAATATATTCCTTTTTTTCAATAGTAAGTATATTTCCCACAACACATTACTTAATCCATAATTATGCTACATAATATTAAATAAATTTTGTTAATTGTGTGAACAGAATAAATTATATGGATAAGTATAATTAACTATACAGTGGTTCAGGGAACAAACATATTGCTCAATTAAATTACTTCAAGGAAAAGCAGCCTGATGTAATCCAGAAATTATTTAGCTTATTGCTATGAGAGCATGTTGGGTTTTGAGATGTTTGTACCATATTTTCACAGAATGTCCAGCATGTCCGTCTGTCTGACCATGAAATCAGATATTTCCATATGGTAAAAACTCACATGCAAATTTATCCTGGGCATGCCGATTTAAGTGAAGTTAAACATCCCTCTCTAGAGGGTGCATTAAAAAACTAATAAGCTTTTATTCTAAAACTGCAAAACTGTTAGCATTATATCAAAGACTACGATTATATGTTTTAATTTCTTCATTTTGTCTTCTTTCTAATGATGTAAAGTGTGAAATTTGAAAGGAAAGTATTATTTTTAAGGTCAGGTAGATGGGCAGTGCAGCCCTCACTGACTAACTTCTACTACTACTAAAGTCAATAAGATATTAATTGTTTTATTGTACTGTAAAGGAAAACTCTTCCTGATTTTAAGTTGGTCAAATTATAATAATAATATTTTGTGGTTAGACTACATCTATAACACTATACTTATGGAAATCAAAATCATGTATGAACACACTGTTTGTGACAGCCATGCCATAAAATTTAACCACAAAATACCATATGATAATTCGTTTATAATTAGCAATTATGGCATTCATGGAAATTGGCACATAAGCAAAGCAAGTGGGCCAAACTTCCATTCATGACATAATCGCCTATATTATAAACTAATTGCATAATATACTATTATTGTAATCCAAAATGTTTTCTTTAACATTTAATTAACAACTAGTTTTGTTAGATTTGATTAATTTTATTTTTTAGTTGCAGTTTAACAGGCATGCTAGTAACTCTGGGGTTTCCAGCATGTTGGTCTAACTCAGTTATATGCAACTTGCCAGTCATTCCGTGAAAATACAGTATATGTATTTCATTCCTTTTGGAATTATTTTTGGACATTCTTCTTGAAATAAAATGTATTTTATAGAGTAAAATATTCAATTTCATTGATAAAAAAGGTGGAACACACAAATAAATAAATAAATATATATAAATTTTTTGAGACTATCATAATTTTTAATAACTGCAACAGAAAATAAATTTTATTATACCATATATGTCTTAAGTCAAAATCTATGAAATTAATCAAATCTTTTTAATAATAACTTACATTGAAGTATATTTAGTAATATTCTAATATTCTATATACTTTTTGAATAAAGTATTTTTATTTTTAAAAATAAAATTTCTTAATTAATTTGAAAATTATTTTAAAATAATTACCCTCTTTCAATAAGAAAAGTATCTCTCCAAGACTTTTTATGCTTCACTTCCCCATGACTGTGACCAGATCTAATTAATATCATGGAATTCATTAAAAAAGAAATTCCTTATATAAATAAATATTTATATTATTAGAAATTCACATAAATAATTGAACTGATATTAATCATAACAATTAAAACATAGAATTTAACATGAATACAGACTTCTAATGATTGTATTATTACATAATCTATAGTCTTGATAAAACTTAATTATCAATTAAAAATTTATTGATGAACAAAATAAGACTCTTAACATTGCAAAATTTATTTTTAAGTACTTTCAGCAACTTTGAAAAACTGCATAAAATATTAGAAATTTACATTTAAAATAATAAATGATTAATAATAATAGTTAATAAAATTATTGAATGCTTTTTATGTAATATTTAATTTTATTGCTCAATATTAAAATTTTTATACAATACCATCTTCTATTTGTAACCAGATAGTTATAATTTATCTAATGTTATATATCTAATTCTGATAAGTTAAAATATATTTATAAATCATCACTTATTGTAATCACATAAACATCAACCCAATTCAATGGATTAATGCCAACTAAACTGTGGGATTATTACTCAGGCTATAACAAGGCTAGTTTAATGATTACATGTAAAGCAGTTTGGCTATAGGTAGATGGTTAGGCTGTCATCTAATAATAAATTTAATTTTTAATTTAAATTTACAATAGTAGTCATAATTGTAAAACTATGAACAGTGGCATCTTTAAATTATTTGAATCACTAAATTAATGCAGTTGAAATGACAAATAATAATCTCTCTATTTGTCACTGACTTCAGAGACTCAAGTAAATGAGAACTTTTACATTTGGAAAAGTGTTTTATTTTCCCTTGATTTAACTTTTTTTACAAAGTACATTGGCCAATTACCTGTTTGGTCCTCAGTATAGATTTAAAAAATGTCCAGACATTCACAAATTCAGCATTATAATTTTTACTGTACATGAATTGCTTTTTTACAATGTAAACACCATTAGTTCACTTTTCTATGAAATTAAAGAGACTTCTTACATTTGTAAATTCTGCATTATTCTTTTTTAAATTACACAAATTACTTTCACTGTGTACACGCCACTAGTTCATTTATCCTGTTACTATAACTAGTACATTTCTATTAATTGTACAACAAAACAACCATTATATTTTATAAAATTTTAGTAATTAATATATTACAAATAAAATTATAAGTTGAAAGCTGTTTTATATCATATAAACATATAATACAATAAATACTTACATAACCCAATTATAGGCATCTTTTAACAATGGAAGAATTGACTTTCCATCCATATGTTCTGGAACCTGAACACCTGCAATATCGAGGAATGTTGGTGCAATATCTAAATTCAGAACAATATCACGTATCCTAAAAATTAATAATTTTTTGTTAATTTACTTAAATATTTCTAATATTAAAATAAAAAGTTGAAAGTTTATAAAGAATATAATTATTTACATTATAAACCTAAACTTTAATTATTCAAAATATATATATATACATATATATAATGAATACTAAACAAAACTTATCTTCTTTGATGTCTTTCATATATACAAAGAATATACCTTAAGAATTATTATTTTATCTAGAGTTCTCATTCATGAAAATGATATCAAAGATAATGAGATTGGCATATATATTTTTAAAATTGTATAGTTCATATAAAATAAATACAATTTCAATTCTTAGGCAAAAAATTATTTGGCTTTCAACAATTACAGAATATTCAAAATTTCTTTAAACTTAATTGCAATTAAAAGTTTTAAAAGTTTGGGACTGGAATCAACTTATATACATATACATCAAATCTAATTCCAAAATTTTTATATTGTCATTCTCTGATTATATAAAATTTATTATACATAAACTTTAAATATGTAATATAAATTGAAGTATATCTGTTAATCAGTTGCCAATGTAATGCTATTACTTTATGATCTTGTAATAAATTTTAATAATAATAATAATAATAATCTATAAATGTAGAAAATACTTATAACGGAAAAACTAAGTGTTTTGTATATCATAACAAAATCCAAAAAGCATAAACACTAAATTAACTTCTGAAGTACAGTAGATCCCCCTATAAGACGGTAGATACGTTCCGTTCTTTATGAATCAATTTTGTAGGAATCATAGTTTACGGACTACGGCTGTTTGAAAGGTTTTCTTTCATAAAATTAATCGATTCTAGACTAATTCGACTCAACATTTCCAAAATACGTATATTTTTTTGAAAATAATCCGTATAAACTACGTTATAAACAAAAAATTGTAGGATTGCTTACCGAGTGTGTACCGTTCGACTACGCCCGTTGCTAAAGCTTGGTTTCGTCGCGGAACAGCGCATCAAACCGCGGCCGCGATTTCTGATATTATTTTTCTGCGAAAACTTCGTTGACCTTTGGAGACATCCTTAATATAAATAATTTTTATGGCCGTTAAATAAGAAATGTTTCTTTCACAAGAAATGTATAAAATTACAGTACTGTATTAGACTTACGGTACCTAATTTACATACTGTACAGACGATAGTAAACTCAACTTACTCGCCTAAACTCTCTGTAGCGTGGCGCTGGACGGCGGAAAGTATATATATAATTATAATAAAGTTACAATAAATTAAGTTAATATATAATTATATGTACAGTACCTAATTTATATATAATTAATATATAATTATATGTACAGTACCTAATTTATATATAATTATATGAACAGACGATACTAAACTCAATTTATCCGCCTAAACGTCCGTAGCGTGGCGCTACGGACGGCGGGAAAGTAGTTCGGCTGCCCGATGACGTTTTACGTATTATAGGAGTTATTTTTACCGTTGTTTACGGATACTGCCACAATTTTTATAGGAATCATAACTATAGGAAACGGTTTTATAGGGGGATCTACTGTATAATTTTTAACTTCTGAAGTATAATTTTTTATTGTTTTTATATTTTTCAATATATTTATTTCAAAATAAAAAAATAATTTTTAACGATACAATAGTCTTCATTAGGCTTAACATCAACGAAAATTCAATGTGAAGCGACACACAATGGAGAAAAATTTCAAATGGGATAAGTTAATATATTTTTTCACACATAATCAGTTATCCGAAATATTGATTTCCGAACAACCCCAGTCCCCAATTGATTCGGATAATCGACGCTCTATTGTATTTTAATATTAATGACCAATAAATGAGGAAATCAGAATCAACTCAAAAATTTTAAGAAAAAGTTTATATTTTAAAAAAAAAATAAGTTTATTACTTATCAAATTTAGCTTAACAACATTTTTATATTTCAATTTATATTTATTTCTTTTATATCAAGGTGAACCAGTTTTTCCCATCTAGCTTTTGAAATTTCTCAAGTTTTATTATTTTACAACCCATGATATTCTTAATGTCTAAAAGACATTTATCTAAAAATTCCTAATTTCAGATATTCTAAATAAAAAAATACTCTTAAACTTTCTTAATGCATAAATCAGCAATCAGATTATCTGATAAATATTAAAAACAGTATACTTAGTTATCCATGTTAAAATATAAACATACATATGATACACAATACAAATTTATATTCATTTTGTTATTGAGATGGCATAAGATAAACTTTTAGTGGACTTCAATGTAATAAATACTTTATTAAAGATTCAACAAGACTATACTTTAGTTAGTTCTTATATTTATAGCTAATTTCATATTTTTATAAAAATGGAAATCATATTTTCAATTCTAAATAAACAATTGATAAGTTCAGTTGTCTGTCAAGTTTTGACAATTGAATTTTTAAAAATTTTTCTACATGTGCCATCCATTACCAAATGTGACATTTACAAAGTAGATAAAGTCAACATCAAAATTTCAGTTGATTCAACTGTGTCAAAAGCAACAGCACTTTTAGATATTGATTGAAAAATTATAAGTGAACAAAGAGTAAATACCGAATTCTGTACTAAACTTGGCAAAACAGTAACAGATATATATCAAATGATGCAATAAGTCTATGGAAATGATTATTTGATTTGTGTTAGTGTTTTTCAGAGATTCCTTCATTTTATAATGGCAGTGTGAGCATTGAAGACTACACAAGGGCATTAAATCGACACATGCTGTATGGACAATCAAGTCAAGAAAGTGCAAGGTTTATTGAAATCTGGCCATTTCTGGTAATTAAACTTTTGTTATTATTATTTTTAATTTAACCAGTCACACCAGAACTTGGATACACTGGGTATATATGAATATACTGACCAATTAATATTTTCTTATATTTTGAAATCTGCAACAATGTTTAATCATTTTATAAACTGCACAAAACTTTAAAATAATTACCTGACACCTGTTGGCACTCTTGGTCCACGAATATAAAAAGGAACTCTTATATCAAATTCAAAAGGCATAGACTTGCCTTTAACCAATCCAAACTGACCCAAATGATAGCCATGATCTGAAGTGTAGAAGATGTATGTATTTTCAAGTTCTCCAATCAATTTTAACTCTTTATAAAGCTATAGGAAAAATTTAATAAAATTTTGAAAAAATACAAACATATTTTCCTTAAAATCATCAAATTAAAATTTAGTTTATTAAATATTAACAAATATTTATCTGATAATTTTCAAAGACTAACAAATAAAAATAATATTTAATGAAATTTATGTACACAGCATTTCAAAATTTACTAATTGCTTTTAATTTTAAATTATGGCAGTAATTAAAATATTTAAAGTGTGTACAGTCGACCCCCCTATAACACTGTTGATAATTTTGTTTTATATGAATTTCATGTTGTACGAGTCACTTAGATTTTACAAATACATAAGCCGTTCATATGTATTTGTAAGAGCTAAGTGACTCGTACAACATGAAATTCATATAAAACAAAATTATCAACAGCATTATAGGGGGTCAACTGTATATACAAAATATATACACAAAAAATTACAATGTAAATTTATTAAATCAAATAAAAAATTTTTTATATCACTCTACAATTATTACTGATATCAAAAAATAATGNTAACATTCCCAAATTATACAATTATTACTGATATCAAAAAATAATGTTTAAATACAATTATAATCATGCTTATTTCTACTTCATAAAATAGCAAATGTTAACTGATTTTAATATAGACTGATTGGGAAAAATTAATTAAAAACTATAATATCATAAAGTACTCAGCAAATCACTACATATAAATAACACCTTATCTTTGCCAAGAAATATAATTTATTTCAAAACAAACGTTTTCAGTCTGATTCACAGGCCATCCTCAGGTCAAGAACCAAATTTGAATCAAAGGAGACCTGAGGATGGCCTCTGAATCAGGCTGAAAACGTTTGTTTTGAAATAAATTATATTTCTTGGCAAAGATAAGGTGTTATTTATACGTAAAAACTATAATTACAAACGAACAAAAACATTTAAAATATTGAAGTGACAAATTGTTTTGAAAAATGTTTATATAAACAATAAAATAACTTTATTTATCAAATTCATTATTATTCAGGGGTCACTGAAAAATTTTAAAAAAGTTGCCAACCATTTCACCAGTTTTAAATTTTTTTCACAACTTTAAATTATTTATTGCCACCAGTTTTACTAACTAATTAATGCAGGTGCTGGCAGCCTTATCAGTTTAGAGTCTGGAAAGCAAAACTAACATGTTAAACTGTCACTTAGAAATAGGAATCATTTTTCAATAATTTTTTAATGAATAATTCCAAATAACATATCTGATCACAATGCTTAAACAGTATTTCACATATTCCGTCATGTCAAAAATTTTGTGCTTTAATCTACTGAAAAAAGATCAAAGTGAAAAAAAATGTGTTACCCTGAAAAATTTCCCAAAATTTCTGTCAGTTGATAAAAAAAATTCCCAATCTGGAAACACTGGGCAGCATTAAACTAAAATTGCCTTTAGTCCTCAACGTCACTTCCTGCTTTCCTGCCTAAACTTTCTGCTTGACGTCATCACATTGCATTCATTATTAATGGTCACTCTGCATCTCTGCTATAATGGGCATGAACTGCTGTTTGCAGCACCCATATATGTATATATTGATAGTATCATGAAGATGAGTTCTATAATTTTAAAATTTCCATTTTGAAGACAAAAGTTAAAAGAAGAGTTGTAAAATTTCATAATCAAATGAGTTGTCTTGCTAATGGAACATTCAAAGCAGCAAAAAAAAAAAAAATTAAAATTAAAATACTGGCTAACATTTGAAAAATTTCATAACTCTTACCTACACCATCATGTACTTTCACAACTTCTAAATTTTCATTCATAAAACCATATAATAGATAGTGAAACAAAACTATTAAACCATAGAGGATGCCATGTTGCTTTCCTCCGTAAACTATTATTACAAGCAGACGTTTTTGTTGTTTGCTGATATGCACTTTGGCCAGAACATAGGAACACGTTCTGAAGGAATTTTTAAATAGATGCCATGCATATACATGAAGGAATAAAAGAATGCATCCTAGATGTGTGGTACACAGAATTCCCATTCACAGAAGCTGGACATTCTGTTCTTTTTCCTGAAGTGTGCTTTGTGATTCAATTTCATACTGAATATCGAAATAAACAGACTAGGGTTTTATCACCAGTATTATATTGTTATTGTCACTTTAATAAAAATATTGCCAAGTGGCAATTTTAGTGCTATGCAGTGCAACCTGATTATTCAATTTTTTCTGAACTGGAATAGAGAAAATTTTTGATATTGGTGTGAACATATCTCATAAAACAATGTTTCTAATCTAATAGATCTATAGTATTCTTAAATTATATCAATCTTTCATATGGCTAGAAGAGAGTTGCTATATAATATATGGAAATCACTATTCTGAATATTCTTATTTGATCAGTTAAAACTTAAGATGCAATGAGTTTTTACATATTCTTTCTTATTTTTATTACATCAACAGAAAAAAACTGCTTCTGTTTAGAATTTAAAAATAATTACTAAAATCACAAATAAAAAGTTAAAAAGATTTTCTGATAAATTCGTAAGTCCAATAATTTATCTCCATCATTATAACAGTTTTATCATTCTTAGAATTAATACAGTTTATAATGATTACAATCCTTTTCTAAACCATCAAAAGTAACTAGTTATTACAAAAACATAAATTGTTTTTTGACAATTATAAAACAGAAACCATTAAAATAAATTCTTTAACATAATAGCTAGAAATTAGGTTTGTTAAACACATTTAGGATAAGTATTATGAATAAACAAAATAAAACTGAAGCTATTATTAACAAGAATGAGAATTAGATATTCATTAACTAAAAATTAACTTATCAGAAGTAATTTTAATACTGCAAATTTAATTTTTTAAACTGAATAATCACAAACTTTGTTGAGATATTAATAGGCAATTTTTATGGGCAAATATATTTCATAAAATCCGATGTGCAAGGACTTCTCTTTAGTACATTTCTTCATTGATTTTTTAGTTTTTCTTGTAAGGATCAAAACATTTTTTAAATAGTATTTTCCAATTTGTTATTTATTTATGAATAAGAATTTATTATTTTTTAGAATATTTACATATTTTTATGGTAAAATATCTTTCTAGACATGTACAGTTTAGAAAAAATTAATCAAAATTAACAAAATGATATTTTACATTCAAAGTAATTTATTTTCTCCAATCTAATTTCTATCCTACATGCATTTAATTAAAAGTAGATTTTCATTTAACATTCTTATGGAATAAAGAAATTCTATTTTGTTTATTATGAATTTTGTTATTTAATTTCAAGTTACATTTAATACAGCAGATTTAAAATAATTTCATATGCAAAAATAGTGAATTTATTTATATATATTTCACTAACCTTATCTACTGCATCATCAACAGATTGAAGTGTTTGAAGACGTTTTGTATGTAACATATCAGTAAACTTTATATGTAATGGCTCCATTTTTCCTGTATTTCTTAACAACCACTGTTTATCAGGATTTGGTGCATAATTCCAACTTGGAGTTCTAAATTAAAAAAAGTATATCATTTTTATTAAAATAACTTCAAAACATAAATATTCAATTTAGTTATTAACGATAAATAAATCTAATTATATTAAGTGAATTAAATTTCATTCAATTAAATTCTGAGAGAAATAAAAAGTGATTTCTTATTCCTAATAAAATTTTTATTAAAAAATAATCTTTTTTCTATAAATCAATATATCTAAAATTTATTCTTGTATGTAATTCCTGAACATCTTAAATAACATATTTAAAATTTTGAAAACTGTTCACAATAAAATTAGAATCAAAGCATGTTTTCAATCTGCCAGATCAAGTATGTAAATATCATTTTGAAATGTATGTATGTTTTTAATAAAGACTTCTTATTTATAATATATAATATTTTGTATTATATATTATACTGAATATATTATATTGTATTATATATTATATTACAGAAATAATGAAACAAAATAAGTTTATATATTATAAGTAATCATCTAGCTCAATTTATTAAAATTGAGCTAGATGATTAGATATAATATATTAAACCAAACACTTACAAGATTTATCGGACTACATTTAGGCTATAAATTAATTATATAATTTGTCTAAAGTATATTTTAATATATTTTATTATTAGTTTTTTTAATATTCTCATTCAAAATTTGAATAAGAATATAAAAATATCTAAAATTTTGGAATATATTAGTGATTTGCTTTTTGTCCTTATGTTATAATATAAATCTATGTGTACTAAGTTTTGACTCTGTGGCTGACTTATTACACACTATTGATGTTGTCAGAGTAATCATCACACAGAAGTGGGTATAAGGTAGACACAGGTTTATTATGACAATGGTATGCATTTCAGACAGTTGTATGTCCCTCTTCAGCCAAATTCAAAATGCATACCCTCTTCTGTGTGATTACTCCAACGATGTCAATAGTGTGTAATAAGTCCTCCGCAGAACCAAAACTTACTGCTCATAGATTAATTTTGGAATATATGTTATCATTTCAAATTTAAAAATAATCTACAAGTTTAAAAGAAAAAAAATACAAAAGTATTTTAAGTAATAATACTTGACATTTAAAAAATAAATACACATGATTATTTTATTTATTTAGTGCTGAATAAAATTAATATACAAGGCAGTCCAAAAAAAGTCAGTTAGCTAATATATATTTAAAAACTTTTAAGAATGGTCTAAACTGACTTTAAACAGCTGCATGGTATTATTTATTTTAACTTTAAAGTATACAAATCATTTGTTGAGACAATGATGTATATTTACTACAATTAAAGCAATTCTCTTAGATCTACACAATATTGAGTTATATCAGTTTGCTATTGTAATATCAGAAATTTTTGATTATTATATAATTTTGTAGACTATCTATAATCTTGTTGTTTATGTATATTAATTAATAGTCAATACATAATATAAATTTATTTTAACAAATTACATTTTATACTATCATCTATAAAACTTACAAGAAAAATTCCTACTCAGTTGATTCAAATAAATTCATAAAATTTAACTGTCTATTAACAAAAAGTAACAAAACATGAATATTGCATATGTGTCATATTTAAGACATAAAATGATGATATTGCATTTATATAAAGACAACAAACATTCATCATCACTGCTTAAAAAAAAATCCAGCAACAAGTTGCTTAACTTACACAGATACATTTAAAATGCATGTGGCATCATCTGTTATATCTTATTTATATCTTATACCTTTTTATATTTTTAAATATTATAAAGTGAAAAAAAGCTTAATTTTGAGGGTAGGGATGTGTTTTATAAAAATTTGTAAATGCTAATAATCAGTACAATTGTCATTAAGTCTGACCCTATTCAAGATATGACACACAACTCCCTTTATTTCTCCACCCTGTCAATCTTTAACCACCAAAATTTAATAGTATCAATCCTCCTAATACCCAAACCCCCTGCAAAATTTCAGAAATTTTTGACAAAAAGCACAGGAGTTATTAAGCTTCAAAGAGGGTAAACAAAATTGTGCCACACCCACACACACACACTAACATCTATACATAAAGTAAAAACCCCCAAATTTTTTTTGCATTTCTTGATGTTTCAAGATCCAGAGTCCAAAAATATAAAAATATTGAGGTCATTTTTTTGGGTGATAGCCATACTTCTCCTCCAACACTAGGAGTTATAATTCAGCACCTCAAACAACCTTTACAGCTCCAGTGGTATGTGTTTACACCTTAAAGCATTTTCAACCTCATCAAGGTCTTCATCAGGCTACTTTAACTAGGAATTCAAACGCGTTTGGAACGGAATGTATACGATTCAAAATTTATAAACAGAATTACTTGATATTACACGTGCGTTACAGTCGTTTTAGCGCGTGCATAACGTTCCATGAGTATTCTTAAATCTGTTTATAAATTTTGAATCGTATACGTTCCATTCCAAACGCATTTGAATTCCTAGTTAAAGTAGCCTGATGAAGACCTCGATGAGGTTGAAAACGTTTTAAGGTGTAAACACATACCACTGGAGCTGTAAAGCTTGTTTGAGGTGCTGAATTATACTTCTCCTCTGTTATATATAATAGAGCCATTAAAAAAAATATATAAATAACAACCCAAATATACTGTTCAACATCATATTATCAGAAGTTTCTCTCTTTAAAGCTAATATTGTAATAAACTATTTTGCTAGATATAAGATATCTTTACTAAATATTTAACTTTAAAACATCTTAAATGCTACATTGTATATGCATCAATACAATATTAAAATAAATAGAATCAAAATCATCATATTCATAAAATAACTTACCTGTGTGTAGTGATATTATGAAATAAATGTTGATAAGGTGGTGCTGTATCTTCTGGTCCATGTGGTGAAGGAAATGATAATACCATTAAAACTGGTTTATTTATGAAATATTGCTTGGATTGTCGGAGAAAAGATATGCTATCATTAGCAATAAGATCAGGATAATAATCTTGATAATAATTATTTCCATGTTTAATTTTGTTGCCATTTATATTTACAGTGTAATTATAAAACCGAGAATTTCGGATTAATCCAGCCCATTCTCTCCATCCTGGTGGTATATATGAGCCATTATAATCATTTAGATATTTTCCAAAGAAAGCTAAGAAAGAAAAAAAATTGAAATTTTACTTACATAACTCTGATGAATCTCATACAATCAATCACATCTTATAAAACTGATTCATTGATAATTTATAAATAATGCAATTGAATCCACATTTTATATTTAATTATTGTTGTAGCTCCTATATATAAAAATTCTAATCTTTGCTTATTTAATGAGACTAATAAATTTCAATTTTTTTAACTCAATTATTTCTGTCATTTAATAACAACCTCTATAGTAATGGTAAAATAATAATTTAATTAGCACGAAAAAAACAATATTTAGTTTTTATCTTAAAAGCTTTTGTCAGTTACATTAGATCAGCAATTAAAAATCGACATTAAAATAAATAAGTAAATAAATAAATAATTTTGAAAATGTCAGTATACATAAACAACTTTCAAAAATGTAACAGACATATTACAGACTGTGTAAATAAAAGTAATATAAATTTTTAATTAAATAAACTAAAACAAAAAAAATAAATTACAAAGACTTTTCCCTTTCATATACATTCCATATATTAAATAAATATAGATAAAACAATGGTAGCATCACCTTTTTCTATTGTTCTCATTTTTAAGCACATTTAAAGTATCATATTATTTTAAATTCAAAAAATGCTTGAATTCAGAAATTTAATATTTTTTCAGGGCTTTGTTTCCCTTTAAGATTTATTATATTTTAGTTTTATTAACAGAAGGTATTTTTTCTTTTTTATCTAAATGGAAAACCTACATTTTTACTTCAAATGCATTGTTTTATGTTTGTGCGTATAAAGATTTATATATTAATTATCTTCATAATTATTTCTATTTGAAAAATATCTAAGTTTACAGTTTTAAATTATTATTATTACTGTTACAAAATAAAACAATTTAAACTACATATATTCACATTTTTTATGTTAACTATTTTTTCAAAATAAAATTCTTAACTGAATTGGATATACAAGTAATATTAAAACTCAAAATCACTAGCAAAACTTTAGTATCAATTTTACTCAAATTTTAGTTTGTATTATAAGTTATTAACTTTGTCATTATTAAAATGCAGAAAAAAATCATACGTAATAAAAGTAAGCTTTTGAAAAAAAACAATAATAATATAATTAAGTTAAAGAAATAAATTTTTATATTATCTACTAGAACTTTACAATAAACTCAAGTAGGGATATACTATTGTATAATACAAATTTCAAGTTTATTATTATATGGTAGCAAACTAATTTGTATTATATAATGGAGGAAAATTTTAAAAACAACAAAAAAAAAATTCTTTTTTAAGTCAATACAAGGAAACATCTACATTAGACTATCTATTTACATGAATCAATATATAAAATTTCTTCTGAATAAAATGAAAAAATACAAGGCTTAAATTAATAAACACAGTTTAATTTTATTTTACATTTTTTCAAAGTTATAATTTAATAATTTTGTACAGAATTGTTGGTAAATTCTCTGTTTTATCAATAATCTTAAATATATTTAATTGACATTGAAAATTTGATTTACTTTACCTGTTCTATATCCAGCATTATTAAGATAAGTAGCAAATGTTCGAGGCTCGTGTTCTTGCTGCCACATAGGAGAACTACAGTTGTCATTATTTGTATATACATTATGATTGTGTACATAAAGGCCAGTTAAAAGAGAACTTCGTGAAGGACAGCACATTGGAGTAGTAACATATGCATTGGGAAAATGTGCTCCACCTTCTCCTAAAATACGTAATGTCTTTGGCATAAAATTCATTGATCCTGTACAAAAAAAATTAGTTACATTAACTTTTATCTTATGTCATCATCAAGTTAATTTTCAGCAAATAAACCAAAGTTAATTTCTTGGAATTATTTTATTAAAAAAATAAATTGTCCATGTTTGTTTTAAATTCTTATTTAGAGAATAAGTTGTTAATGATCCATAGAACACACAAAAAAAACTAAATTATTATTTTATTATTATTATTAAAGACATCAAATAAGTATTTACTACACATCATTTAGTTCCAAAAATGTGATAAAAACAAAAATCAGAAATGCTTAAACAACATTGGAAAGAAAAATAATTAATTTCACTGATATTAAGCACTATCCAGCTAATAAAATATTATCAATACTTAAAACTTTCAAAATGATTCTTATATTAATTAAATTTAATAAAGGATGGTAAAAATGATATTAAAAATTAATAAGCAATTGCTAAAACTATATTTTTAATAATTTCAAATAAAATTCTGATAATATATTAGACTACCAGTCATAATTTTGATAAAATGTATCAAAAATGAATAATTTCCAACTGGTTCAGTTCTCAAAATAATTTTGTTTTTCTTTAATGATTTAATGCTATTTATATATATATTACAGCTTTCATATTAGCTTATGCATTATATATTTTAAATTGTTTGTTTTGAATAAATATTCAAGGATAAATGCAAATTAACTCTGGTTTCAGATCTTACTGAATTAGTTGAATTTCATCATCTATATTGGTATCAGATTTCAGATTGTAATGTAAATGCTATAAAATAAAAAATGAATTCTACAAAACATATATTTAAATGTACAATGTAAATATATTTAGCAATCTCTCTTCATTTGTGAATTATGAATTACAAATAAAACTAATTTTACTTAAATGTTGTCACCAATCAATTTTATGTATTAAATGGATCATCTTTCTTATAATTATTATTTAACAAAATTAATAAAATCAGAAATTAATAATGAAATTAATGTTTTTAACAATTTTGTGGACGAAAAATTAAAATCTTATGTTTAAGTTTTATTCCTAGATCAGCCAGCTATTTAAAAACAAAATAAAATTCAAAAAAATTATTTTATTTTTAAACTTTCCTTACACACTGTTGTAAGACTTCAATGTGACGTCTAAATTTCAATAGGAAATTTACATAAAATAGTAATAAAATTAATTTAATATCATGTTCAATATCGTTTTTTTTTACTTCAAAAATATTATATAAAAATCAGTTTTCTATTATCATTTAATTATCCAAGTTTAATATTTATGAATTTTCTTTATCATCAAATTTGGAGCAAAATTAACAAATAAGTTATTTTAATTCAAATATAAATGAAATATTTAAATTTCATATATTATCTTTTCAAATGTTTGATTAAATACTGAATTATTGCATTAATAAATGCCTAGACAATTGGATACTTTTATTAACATATATTTTATAATTTTAAATAGATTATTAAAATTTTATCAATGGTGATTTCGTACAGTATTTCAAAGTATGTAGTGTGCTCTTCAGAAATTGTGTTTAATCATTGTTGTGTTTTGATACAATAACAATAGATATGTATTTGTAAATTAAAAATATGAAATTATATTAAATGTCTGAAATATTCAATATGAAGTTTTCTACGTGTGTTCTACATCTAAAGTTATTTTTCTTGTAAGAAAAATCAAGTAGTATGATCCAAAAATTCATTAATATATTGGTTGGTCAGTCAGTCATTAATATATTAATTATTATATTAGATTAATTATTAAATTCAATATTGTCAATTTAATATACAGACATCTGGTTATTTAGACTGTAAATAAATTTTAATTAAAGAAATATATCACAAAAGGAGGAAATGCAATCATACCTAATTCAATATCCTGATCATCTGTAATGATGAGAATTATGTTTGGTTTCTTGTCCCTGTTTGATAGTTGCTTACGTGATCTCAATTCCTTCTTATCATTATTTCCCCATGAAGAATATTTACTATTTTGTCTTTGATTCTGTAAATTATAATCTTGTCTGTCTAAAAATGCTTCTGATTTATAAAACAAAGAATCCTGGTGTAAACCATGTCTTTCTCTTCCATTTGCAATTTTTATCAATATCATCAAGGAGAAAACTTCTAATATCAGCAGAAAATTCATTCTTCATTGCATTTTGTAGTTATAAATCTTGAATTATAACCTATTAGTTAAATGATTAAATATCAAATAATTGATATTTCAGAGTAATATTCTTATAATTATATGAAATAAATATGTTGTTAAAATTAAATGAGCATAATAACATTCAAAGTTTATACAGTCAAACCTTAGTTTATGAATTTAATTTGCTCAGAAACTGATTTGTTCTCAAACTGAAACAAATTTTCCCATAAGAAACAATGAAAAATAAATTAATCCATTTGCAACCCTCCAAAATTTTTTTTAAAGCTGTATTTCATTCATAAAAATGTCTACAAATGCAATATATTATAATATATAATATTATCTATATCCATTTTATACATACATATATATATATTAAAAGTGAAATGTTCTGTCATCACCAACTGAAACCAAAACCATCACTTTACAAAAAATTGCTATAAATAGAGATAGAGACTAGACTCTGCCTGCATTAAATATATCCAAATCAATCAAGATGGACAACAAGTACTTTATCCACACTCTTTGAAATACTATGATTCAATTGCTTTGATTTCAATTAAAATTAAAATTAATTNAATTTTTATTATTGTGTTTTGGTCAAATTTTTATAATAAATAAAAATATTTTGTTGTGTTTGTAATTATAATGTGAAAAATAAAAATTTGAAGAAGCCAGTTTTCATAATTTACAAAACCTAGTAATAAATTTGGTAAAGAAAATATCAAACAGAAGAAAAGCTCAAGAATTAGCATTAAAGATGAGAGACATTATTCCATTAATGAGATTTTTTTTTATATTTAACAGAAATTTCATTTTATCAGTTAAGTTAATTATTCTAATAATAGTTGAGATTTTTTTTAAATGTATAGAATTATATTAGTATGAGGTCAAGTAACTAATATGTAGTAACATTTTAATTAACTTTTCAAATTTCATTAAGTTATATACTTAATAAATACACATAAATACTTAATAAATACTTATTTATAATTCATCACACAAAACCTTTTGAAACTCCAGTAATAGACCTAGACAAGGAAGACCCTGATAGGGTCAAAAACGTTTGATGTTTTGTAAACATGTATTACTGGAGTTTCAAAAGGTTGTGTGGGATGAATTATATTTCCTCCAGTATTTGCTAAGAAGTTTATTGANTCCACACTCTTTGAAATACTATGATTCAATTGCTTTGATTTCAATTAAAATTAAAATTAATTTTGATTTTATTTTTAATTTTAGTTTCAGTTTCAACATAAAAATCAGTTTTAATTATCATTTTATTATTTTTAGTTTTAATTAACTGGCTACCTATTGTTAATAAATATTAAACTAAGTATTATTATTACAACATATAATATTTATTAATAAAATGTTGTTATTTAATTTGTTTATAATTTTTTATTTCATTCTTAATAAGCATCTTTAAACACAGATTTATGGATGTCATTTATATTACGTGACTGTCAATTAACGTGGTTTTATTTAATTTGATTTAAATTTGATTGTTATGTGTACCGAAAAACGGAAATAGTATCTTACTTGCATGCATTTTGAAATATAATTTGAATAACTATGTCATCGATGGTTTATGTCACAATGTCTAATGATGCGAGATGATCTCTGTGCCACTAACTTGTAAATCTGTATTCCTGTCATTGATTGGTTGGGCTGTAACTTTCTTTAATGTAGTAAGTATAGGGAGTTGACCAAGTTGACCATTGGGGACAGGCTCTGCCAAGTAGCTTGTTCGGAAACACAATTATTGCATGACAATTGGAGCAAATATGGCATTCAAAATTCTGTTTGTAAACCAAATTGTTTGTACCCAAGTTTGACTGTATGTATATTATATATATAAACTTTGAATGTTATGATGTTATGTTATTTATATTTAGTTTACTTTTAATGTTATATATATACAGTATATATAAATAAAATAAATGTTTGAACAGAAACAGACTTAGAAAATAAATTGGTGCAACAAGCATGTTACAGAATAATTTGAAATCTTGTAATTTTAAATATTTTCTTTCCTCTATTACTGGTTATTTTTTAAATTTTTTATATTTGCAGCTATTTAATCTATACATTATACATAGAATGCTAATATTGCTTATAACTGAATTATTATTAACAACAACAAAAATGCAAAAAGAATTATAAAACAACGTAAAACTCTGCAATTGGATTGCCAAAGACAGACTAATTTTTTTTACACAAAAGCTTGTCAGTAAAGTTAGTTAGTTCCAAGCAATTTCAGTCATTTTCCTACTTTTATTTTAAGATTTATAAAAAAGAAAATTAGATTATTTATTTTGCACCTCCCTGTATAATTTAGAAAGTTAATTTTTCAAATTATAAAATGTTAAACAATTTCAATATCATTACTTAATCAAAAAGCATTAATATACTGCATATTTACAATTTTCTTTTGGAATGAAAAGCTCACTGTACAGAGATTTTTCAATTTGTTTATTTTCAGATTCTTTCAGAAACAAGATTTCTACTTTTACAATTTAATTGATCCTTGGAAAATGGCCATTAAGTAAGCTATCATATTTCCTATAAACTCGGTGTCAACAATTACATTAATTAAAATGCAGTTTTAAGTATGCAATACCATACAGAGCAAGCCAATAAAACACAATGCTTAAATACAGTATTTCATGATAGAAAATGCATAGCAATAATAAAAGTGGGAGGGTCATAAATTTATCATGTATTATTGTTTTAATCTTACAATCTATAACTATGTATAATAATGATGTAATTATAATGTACTTTAATTCAATTAATAAATTAAATCTAATAATAATAATAATCTGTATATGTATAAATATATATATTAAAGCAAAATGTTCTGTCCTCACCGAAACTATAACCAATACTTTACAAAGAAGCAACAAGTAAGTAAATCACACCAGGTCGTCTGTGAAATATACAATTCGTTCCTCAGCATGGATTCATGGAAAGGGTTAACAAAGGGAAGGAAAGTCTTTGCATAGGGATAGGAAACACAAAGACTTCACTTCTGATTCAGACTTGGAGTTGAAGACACAGCTATTCATTATATATATAAAGCAACATGTTCCCCTTTATCACCACACAAATAACAAATTTAAAAATTAATTTGATTTTCAATTTGAAAATTTCAAAAAACTTTTACACAGTTTTTATGAATGTTTTAATTTTCAATTGATTTAATTTTATTTTTAGTTTTGGTATAAAGGCCAGAGTTTTAATTATTATTTTATTATTAAATTTAAATGCCAAATTGAATTGTTTATTTTAGTTTTAATTTCTTTAGTATTAATTTGGTTTTTATAATTATTTATTTAGTTTTTCCTGCATTTTTTGAACCCTTAATTACAATTTTTTAAATTAATTGCAACTCTCTTTCTTTTGCAACATAACTATAGAAATTGCTTTAGCGTTGTTTTTCAGAAATGATGATCAAATTTAAATTTATTTTAATTTTTTAGTAGTTTCATTAATTTTTGTTTGTTGTTTTAGTTCTTAAAGCAGTGATAGCTTCAATTTTAGTTTACAAAAACTAATATTGAAAGTTTGGAAGGTATTAATTAGTTTTTGTAAATTATAAAAAAAAATATTTGATAGATTTCAAAACTGCAAATGTAATATGAAAGCAGGATCCTAAAACTGAAAAATCAGACCACTAATGAACCTCAGATAGAAAAATTAGCATTAAATACGTAAACAACAGAAGATTTCCTATTAAACAAAATATTTAATTCCTTTATAATCATATTATTATTTTCTTTTCATACATGACAATCTCAGAGAAAGAGTAATCCAAGTACAGTTTTTGGTGTATAGCCTTAGCATGTGAAGATTGTTTAAAAGCAACTGCTTTATTTATCGCAATACAGATATAAATTTGTAGTTACATTCCAGGCCAAAATGAACAAACAAAAGAAGAAAATATGGGAAATATTTTGTATTATTGAAGTTCTCATTAATTATCTTAAAATAAGGATTTACTGACATGGATCAATTTTGCTCTGAGGTCATTGTAGAGTTTGTTGTTTTTCCAATATATATTAAAAAGTTAAATAAAGTAAAATTTGTATTTTTTTAATCATTCAAATTAATTATTTTGATCCATAATTTGAAGTTACTAAATTTCAAATTTAACTTTGACCTACCTATGGAAATAAGGCTTACCATTCCTATCCTAGAGTTTTGAAATATTTATAAACATTATCTTAAATAAAATTATTGAAAAACTAAACAATTTAATGTTTTCTTAATTAAAAATATTACCTTTTGCATATCCACATTCTGAAGAGTTAAAACCATAAATAAACTTTTAATTTAAAAAAAATGGGATCATGAATAGGTGTTTTGTCAAACCAAGTTTCATTAAATCTGTAACAGCAAATTAAAATAATAACTGTAATGAACAAAATCATTTTGTTTTCAATATGGTTCAAGTTATATCAATCAAAGCATTTTATCCATAGAGAAAGATAGAGAAGCACAGGCTATATTATGATCATTACTTTCACTTTCAAGAGACAATGGCCAGAATACAGCACCAGTGAATTTGAATTCATTAGTTCTGTTTCAGCTCATCCCTAATTCCTTTAAAAAAAATTTTATTCATATTGCTTTGGTTTCTATTCACTTTATATTTTTATTTCTAACTTCTTGAACTAAAAATAAATTATGTAAAAGACTATTTCATCTCTCTTCTCTCATTGTCTTTTATGTTAACATTTTCATAACAATGTTATAAATAATGAGTTAATTTGTTAGATATGAGCTACGACAAAGAAATTAACAAGTTGCTGCTACTTTACTTATTTTATTTCATCCAAACACAAAATATGACTAGTTGTTCAAATTCGTTCCATTAACTTTAAACTCCCTACATTGCTAATTTTCTAATTAAATTCTTGAATATGGATATTTATTAATCCCAAATGCTTGAATACAAACAATCCTTGATTTTCAGATATAATGCATTTCTGAGAATGTGTAGTAAAGTTGAACAAAGTTGCATATTATGAAAGAATTCTAGTCCCAGACAAATGAAAAAACTTAAGATATTGTGAAAAACAAACTTCCCTGTGTTAAAATACATAAAACATTATTTGAAATAGTAAAACCATAGATTAAATAGAAAACAGACAATAATAATTATGTTGTTTTTGTTATTTATTCTGAATTTTTATGTTAGCTATTTAGTTCATTTATGTGTTGTTTTGTATTTTCTCATTAATAATTTCCAGCATTCTCTCATTCTAAATTTTTGTTGTAGAATAGTAATATTTAAATATATGTGTCAGAAAAACATTTATGTTCCATTCATTTTGAATGAAAACTGTCATTCAATCACTATTTTTATCCTGCAAATACACACATTTGATTTTAAACAATACGTTCAGAATACTGTTTTGTTATGTAAATATGAAAGTCTGAAAACTAAGATAAACATTTTTGGAGTTATTAAATAGTAATATGACTTCTTAATTTGTGTTAAGTATCTCTTTGACCTCTGAGCGTAAATAATAAAGTAATGATAAAATGGTTTTAAATTTTAAGAAACTGTAAAACTAAGTATAGTTGTTTAATGTGACTAATATGAAAAACTGACATATTAATTGCAAGTCTGATAAGGTACACTTTTAGTTATGAATTAGTTACTATAAGTGAAATCTTGAAACTAACTGTACTGCATTCTGCAATGAAAGTTATCGGAATATTGATTAGGAAGTTTTCTTCTTCTAGATTTCTCTCTCTTATTCAGGTTGGTTTTGTTTTGCAAATTTAATGATATGTAGTATAAAATTTAATAATTTACTACATAAATTACAATAATTGGGAAATTTTTCACTATAAAATCCAGGAAGTCAATTATTGGCAAAGTACATTGTAGAGAGTTTCTGTAAATAAAGTTATTGTTCTTTCATAGATCACGGTGAAAGATGCATCTTTTTAATTCAAAATACTTTGTTAGAACTTGCAATTGTAAATCAGAATCAGACATATCAGCTTTAATCATCAATCTGATAAGAAATTCAAATACAAATGTAATAAAAATTCCAGGATACACCTTTTTTCAGCTCATGATTTTAACTTGCTTAAATTCAGCTTGTGACTAAAATATTTATTGTTTTGAATTTAAATCAATTGATATCTTGTTCTTTGATCTTCATGGATCTGATGAAAAGATATGTATTGTCTTGAAAAAAATTGGTTCCGGGAATGTTTATTAGCATTTTGTATTGTTCAAACTAGCAACAAATAGAGTCAGTTTTTTAAAAGAAGAACATCAATTTGAGATCTCTTCCTGGAATTACAACTTGAACAAATTGCATATCATCCATCACACCAAGACAATTAACAAAACTATTCTTCATGATGATCGACTCAATAAACTGAAGTTCATTAACTCTAAATAAGTTTTTTTAAGAAGTCCAACAGAATTTTTTATTTCAGAATTAAATATTTTTCAGAATATTATCTCCACCAAAAAAATGTTTAATTCTGAAAAAAATCTTGATTTAACTAACATTAATGAACTTCAATTAACAAAACAATCTACTTACTGTATATATTTAATAGAATTAAAATGCATTCTCCATTATATTTGTTAAAAATTATTCTTTTACGAACCACACAGTAATATAAATACATTCAGATTGCTTCTGATGAGATAAGATTTTACACTTCTCTTTTTTATATTTATTTGTATGATGATAAGTTTATAATTTATACAGAAAGATAATTATACTTAATAGCATAAAAGTTCAAAGTTATAAAAATTAATTTTGGCATAGCAGTATAATACATATTGTACTGTACAGTATAATACCTACAAGTATATATTAAATTGCCATTTGAAAACTACATAATTTACATTAAAAATTATTAATAATTTTACTGCTTGTTTAATTACTTTCTTAGATGTATCATAAACAGTGTATCAGCATGTAGTATAGTAACTAAGCAAATTAACTTCAAATTTTCTATTTAATAATTCTCAATCAACATCTGTTTTCTTTAATAAGTGAAAATGATCTATAAACAGTGTATTTTTAAATACAATTTTGCATTACTGAAAGCAGATTTTTAGATTACAAGATAAGAATATGAGAATTTAATTGTCCAAATAGTCAAGCAATTTTGAGAATAAAAAAATATTTAGATATAAATTCTCTCTGTTTTTAATTTTTTGAAAGAAGAGAAATAAATAAAATTAAAGGATAAATTCAAACGTATTTTTAGGGAAAATGGTATTAACAGGAAATTATAAACTGGGTTAGGAGGAGACAGGGTCAACTGTCAAAGCTCTTAAATTCTTTACTTCTTATGTATACATCAACAGAGAAGTATAGAATTTAAGTATATAAATATTTTTACATTTTCTGTAATAAAATAAAAGAATTTGAATGAAATATATAATGTTCAATACTTCATACATTCTCAATTGTTAAACTTAACAAATTAAGCATGAAATATAAAGAAAGTTTCTTCCAATACATCATGATCTCAAATTTCTATCATTTGATTTTGGTAAGTTTTTACTGAAGACTACAAATTATATCATTCTGCATATCAAATCAGTTTTTTTTTTCATTTAATCCATAACCTGCTAAAAAGCTAACATTATATTTTTCCAAATATAGCAAAATATGCTGAATAATTTCAGAATATATTTATGTTTAACAAAAACTGATAACTGAATTATTTAAAGAATGAACGAAACAAACTTTTTTTAGTTATCCAACAATAAACTTTAAAATTTTCAAGCCATTTTATAGCTCAAACACAGTTGTATATTTAAATGTATTCAGATACCAGCACTCCTTTATTGGATTCTTAAAGTTTAAACCTGATGAAGAGCTATAAACAAGTTCAAAAATATCAGTACAAGTTTAATATTGATATCTAAAAAGATTTTTATTCGTTCGTGCATTTATGTTTACTCATTGCAAATATACATAAGTATGTTCTGAATTCTTTTGAAATCTATAAATTTTAATGATATATAAAGTCAAAAGTGCAAGTGTACAGTATAGTTATACGGAATCCTTGATATTACATACCTTCTGTATATATACAAGTTTATATTTATGTACTGAATAACATATGCATAATATATAATTATATATAATTAACCTTATAACCTTAATTATATATATAACTTTTATATATGCATACATATATATAATATGTAATAAATAATGTATTAAACCAATAAGCTAGATTTACACTTTTCTGTTTTATTGGAGACCAAAAGTGAAAACTCTCAATCTCATGTTCAGATCTCTCAGTCCATCATCAGAGAGGCAAAAATAGAAAATACTTGAGATTAAGAGGTATTTTTCATTTTTGTCTCCAAAAATAGCAGAAAATTACATATGTTAAGATCACTGGGGGAGATAAACTTGTCAATAAGGTAGTCATTGAATTTTGACAACAGTGTCAAATCCAATGACTATCCTAATAACTTTGACCTAATTTTTAGAGGTCAAACAATCACTAACTTTTAACCATTTCAGATGAGTAGAAATTCAAACTGAAAAGTTATAGAACAAGGCCATTTATAAAAAAAAAAAAATTATTTTAAACTTTAAATGAAAACCTGCCAAGAAAACCTAATGCATCATAATAAATTTTGCATTTCCTTTAAATTTAACTTATTTAGAATAATACTGCAATTATATTTTGCATCATAGTAAAAAGGAAATTATAATTTTTATCTTTTTATTAATCTTTTTAATACATCATTGTTGTTAATATTAAAGGGTGATATAATTCATTTATTTTCAACAGTGAGTAAATTTAAATATTTAGTTTTGATAAAAGCTAAATAATATTGACAAATTCAATTAAAAAACATAAAATCTGGTGACAAAGTCTTAACTATTAAATGCATGTCAAAGTATTCAAAAGTCAACAATTTTTATTATTGTGTTTTGGTCAAATTTTTATAATAAATAAAAATATTTTGTTGTGTTTGTAATTATAATGTGAAAAATAAAAATTTGAAGAAGCCAGTTTTCATAATTTACAAAACCTAGTAATAAATTTGGTAAAGAAAATATCAAACAGAAGAAAAGCTCAAGAATTAGCATTAAAGATGAGAGACATTATTCCATTAATGAGATTTTTTTTTATATTTAACAGAAATTTCATTTTATCAGTTAAGTTAATTATTCTAATAATAGTTGAGATTTTTTTTAAATGTATAGAATTATATTAGTATGAGGTCAAGTAACTAATATGTAGTAACATTTTAATTAACTTTTCAAATTTCATTAAGTTATATACTTAATAAATACACATAAATACTTAATAAATACTTATTTATAATTCATCACACAAAACCTTTTGAAACTCCAGTAATAGACCTAGACAAGGAAGACCCTGATAGGGTCAAAAACGTTTGATGTTTTGTAAACATGTATTACTGGAGTTTCAAAAGGTTGTGTGGGATGAATTATATTTCCTCCAGTATTTGC
Source organism: Centruroides sculpturatus (assembly GCF_000671375.1). NCBI lineage: Eukaryota > Metazoa > Arthropoda > Arachnida > Scorpiones > Buthidae > Centruroides > Centruroides sculpturatus. Next base: position 457,893 of record NW_019384474.1, read on the forward strand.
TAAGAAGTTTATTGATTAGGTATTATTTATTTTATAGATTCTCAAATTATATGATAGATCATTAAAAAAATCATTGTATAAGTCAAAATCCAGTAATTATACTTTAGTCATTTAACTGATCAAAATTCAATATTTATAGACTATTGTGTTAAAACAGATGATATAATAAATTTCCAGAATAGACCTTGGAAAAGAGTCATAGAACAGTGTTTCTCAGCCTCTAACGAATCATCGCCCCCTCACTACAAAATTCCGATGTCGAGGGACAAGACTAACGCCAAATGTGTACTGCATTGAATAGACTAGTGATTAGTACAATGTTATTTGTTTAATTATTGTACGATATAACCAATAAAATATCTAATTATTATTAATATAATGTTTTACTATATCGCCCAGAAAATTGTTTTTAGCCCCCCAAAATATAAATTGTTACTAATCGCCCCCCTCAACATGGAAAAATGCCCACATGGGGGCGATATTGCCCCCCTTGAGAAACACTGTCATAGAAGAACATCCAGAAACTAATCAAATCAGAAATCATCACCTAGAAGATAATACAGCAGCTTTTAAATATATAAAATTCTTATAATAAAGAAACTATAATTGTTGTTATAAACACTATAAACTATGATACGACATTGAAACTAAACATAAAATACAAAAAATCAATTTTGGTTTAGTGTTGTAGTTGTGTGTTCAGTATGAATGGCTAATTAAATATATAAATACAGAAGAAATAAATTTTAAGTGTGTTTGTATTAAGAGAGAAAACCTTAAAAAAAATGATATTACTGTATATCTGTCAAGCACAGTTTCTTATTCAGAATCTGTTTTGCAGAAAGATCTTTATATAGGTAATTTTAATTTTCTATTAAAAAAAATATATATNTTCTCATTAATTATCTTAAAATAAGGATTTACTGACATGGATCAATTTTGCTCTGAGGTCATTGTAGAGTTTGTTGTTTTTCCAATATATATTAAAAAGAAAATGTTCTGTCCTCACCGAAACTATAACCAATACTTTACAAAGAAGCAACAAGTAAGTAAATCACACCAGGTCGTCTGTGAAATATACAATTCGTTCCTCAGCATGGATTCATGGAAAGGGTTAACAAAGGGAAGGAAAGTCTTTGCATAGGGATAGGAAACACAAAGACTTCACTTCTGATTCAGACTTGGAGTTGAAGACACAGCTATTCATTATATATATAAAGCAACATGTTCCCCTTTATCACCACACAAATAACAAATTTAAAAATTAATTTGATTTTCAATTTGAAAATTTCAAAAAACTTTTACACAGTTTTTATGAATGTTTTAATTTTCAATTGATTTAATTTTATTTTTAGTTTTGGTATAAAGGCCAGAGTTTTAATTATTATTTTATTATTAAATTTAAATGCCAAATTGAATTGTTTATTTTAGTTTTAATTTCTTTAGTATTAATTTGGTTTTTATAATTATTTATTTAGTTTTTCCTGCATTTTTTGAACCCTTAATTACAATTTTTTAAATTAATTGCAACTCTCTTTCTTTTGCAACATAACTATAGAAATTGCTTTAGCGATCAAATTTAAATTTATTTTAATTTTTTAGTAGTTTCATTAATTTTTGTTTGTTGTTTTAGTTCTTAAAGCAGTGATAGCTTCAATTTTAGTTTACAAAAACTAATATTGAAAGTTTGGAAGGTATTAATTAGTTTTTGTAAATTATAAAAAAAAATATTTGATAGATTTCAAAACTGCAAATGTAATATGAAAGCAGGATCCTAAAACTGAAAAATCAGACCACTAATGAACCTCAGATAGAAAAATTAGCATTAAATACGTAAACAACAGAAGATTTCCTATTAAACAAAATATTTAATTCCTTTATAATCATATTATTATTTTCTTTTCATACATGACAATCTCAGAGAAAGAGTAATCCAAGTACAGTTTTTGGTGTATAGCCTTAGCATGTGAAGATTGTTTAAAAGCAACTGCTTTATTTATCGCAATACAGATATAAATTTGTAGTTACATTCCAGGCCAAAATGAACAAACAAAAGAAGAAAATATGGGAAATATTTTGTATTATTGAAGTTCTCATTAATTATCTTAAAATAAGGATTTACTGACATGGATCAATTTTGCTCTGAGGTCATTGTAGAGTTTGTTGTTTTTCCAATATATATTAAAAAGTTAAATAAAGTAAAATTTGTATTTTTTTAATCATTCAAATTAATTATTTTGATCCATAATTTGAAGTTACTAAATTTCAAATTTAACTTTGACCTACCTATGGAAATAAGGCTTACCATTCCTATCCTAGAGTTTTGAAATATTTATAAACATTATCTTAAATAAAATTATTGAAAAACTAAACAATTTAATGTTTTCTTAATTAAAAATATTACCTTTTGCATATCCACATTCTGAAGAGTTAAAACCATAAATAAACTTTTAATTTAAAAAAAATGGGATCATGAATAGGTGTTTTGTCAAACCAAGTTTCATTAAATCTGTAACAGCAAATTAAAATAATAACTGTAATGAACAAAATCATTTTGTTTTCAATATGGTTCAAGTTATATCAATCAAAGCATTTTATCCATAGAGAAAGATAGAGAAGCACAGGCTATATTATGATCATTACTTTCACTTTCAAGAGACAATGGCCAGAATACAGCACCAGTGAATTTGAATTCATTAGTTCTGTTTCAGCTCATCCCTAATTCCTTTAAAAAAAATTTTATTCATATTGCTTTGGTTTCTATTCACTTTATATTTTTATTTCTAACTTCTTGAACTAAAAATAAATTATGTAAAAGACTATTTCATCTCTCTTCTCTCATTGTCTTTTATGTTAACATTTTCATAACAATGTTATAAATAATGAGTTAATTTGTTAGATATGAGCTACGACAAAGAAATTAACAAGTTGCTGCTACTTTACTTATTTTATTTCATCCAAACACAAAATATGACTAGTTGTTCAAATTCGTTCCATTAACTTTAAACTCCCTACATTGCTAATTTTCTAATTAAATTCTTGAATATGGATATTTATTAATCCCAAATGCTTGAATACAAACAATCCTTGATTTTCAGATATAATGCATTTCTGAGAATGTGTAGTAAAGTTGAACAAAGTTGCATATTATGAAAGAATTCTAGTCCCAGACAAATGAAAAAACTTAAGATATTGTGAAAAACAAACTTCCCTGTGTTAAAATACATAAAACATTATTTGAAATAGTAAAACCATAGATTAAATAGAAAACAGACAATAATAATTATGTTGTTTTTGTTATTTATTCTGAATTTTTATGTTAGCTATTTAGTTCATTTATGTGTTGTTTTGTATTTTCTCATTAATAATTTCCAGCATTCTCTCATTCTAAATTTTTGTTGTAGAATAGTAATATTTAAATATATGTGTCAGAAAAACATTTATGTTCCATTCATTTTGAATGAAAACTGTCATTCAATCACTATTTTTATCCTGCAAATACACACATTTGATTTTAAACAATACGTTCAGAATACTGTTTTGTTATGTAAATATGAAAGTCTGAAAACTAAGATAAACATTTTTGGAGTTATTAAATAGTAATATGACTTCTTAATTTGTGTTAAGTATCTCTTTGACCTCTGAGCGTAAATAATAAAGTAATGATAAAATGGTTTTAAATTTTAAGAAACTGTAAAACTAAGTATAGTTGTTTAATGTGACTAATATGAAAAACTGACATATTAATTGCAAGTCTGATAAGGTACACTTTTAGTTATGAATTAGTTACTATAAGTGAAATCTTGAAACTAACTGTACTGCATTCTGCAATGAAAGTTATCGGAATATTGATTAGGAAGTTTTCTTCTTCTAGATTTCTCTCTCTTATTCAGGTTGGTTTTGTTTTGCAAATTTAATGATATGTAGTATAAAATTTAATAATTTACTACATAAATTACAATAATTGGGAAATTTTTCACTATAAAATCCAGGAAGTCAATTATTGGCAAAGTACATTGTAGAGAGTTTCTGTAAATAAAGTTATTGTTCTTTCATAGATCACGGTGAAAGATGCATCTTTTTAATTCAAAATACTTTGTTAGAACTTGCAATTGTAAATCAGAATCAGACATATCAGCCTTAATCATCAATCTGATAAGAAATTCAAATACAAATGTAATAAAAATTCCAGGATACACCTTTTTTCAGCTCATGATTTTAACTTGCTTAAATTCAGCTTGTGACTAAAATATTTATTGTTTTGAATTTAAATCAATTGATATCTTGTTCTTTGATCTTCATGGATCTGATGAAAAGATATGTATTGTCTTGAAAAAAATTGGTTCCGGGAATGTTTATTAGCATTTTGTATTGTTCAAACTAGCAACAAATAGAGTCGGTTTTTTAAAAGAAGAACATCAATTTGAGATCTCTTCCTGGAATTACAACTTGAACAAATTGCATATCATCCATCACACCAAGACAATTAACAAAACTATTCTTCATGATGATCGACTCAATAAACTGAAGTTCATTAACTCTAAATAAGTTTTTTTAAGAAGTCCAACAGAATTTTTTATTTCAGAATTAAATATTTTTCAGAATATTATCTCCACCAAAAAAATGTTTAATTCTGAAAAAAATCTTGATTTAACTAACATTAATGAACTTCAATTAACAAAACAATCTACTTACTGTATATATTTAATAGAATTAAAATGCATTCTCCATTATATTTGTTAAAAATTATTCTTTTACGAACCACACAGTAATATAAATACATTCAGATTGCTTCTGATGAGATAAGATTTTACACTTCTCTTTTTTATATTTATTTGTATGATGATAAGTTTATAATTTATACAGAAAGATAATTATACTTAATAGCATAAAAGTTCAAAGTTATAAAAATTAATTTTGGCATAGCAGTATAATACATATTGTACTGTACAGTATATAATACCTACAAGTATATATTAAATTGCCATTTGAAAACTACATAATTTACATTAAAAATTATTAATAATTTTACTGCTTGTTTAATTACTTTCTTAGATGTATCATAAACAGTGTATCAGCATGTAGCACAGTAACTAAGCAAATTAACTTCAAATTTTCTATTTAATAATTCTCAATCAACATCTGTTTTCTTTAATAAGTGAAAATGATCTATAAACAGTGTATTTTTAAATACAATTTTGCATTACTGAAAGCAGATTTTTAGATTACAAGATAAGAATATGAGAATTTAATTGTCCAAATAGTCAAGCAATTTTGAGAATAAAAAAATATTTAGATATAAATTCTCTCTGTTTTTAATTTTTTGAAAGAAGAGAAATAAATAAAATTAAAGGATAAATTCAAACATATTTTTAGGGAAAATGGTATTAACAGGAAATTATAAACTGGGTTAGGAGGAGACAGGGTCAACTGTCAAAGCTCTTAAATTCTTTACTTCTTATGTATACATCAACAGAGAAGTAAAGAATTTAAGTATATAAATATTTTTACATTTTCTGTAATAAAATAAAAGAATTTGAATGAAATATATAATGTTCAATACTTCATACATTCTCAATTGTTAAACTTAACAAATTAAGCATGAAATATAAAGAAAGTTTCTTCCAATACATCATGATCTCAAATTTCTATCATTTGATTTTGGTAAGTTTTTACTGAAGACTACAAATTATATCATTCTGCATATCAAATCAGTTTTTTTTTTCATTTAATCCATAACCTGCTAAAAAGCTAACATTATATTTTTCCAAATATAGCAAAATATGCTGAATAATTTCAGAATATATTTATGTTTAACAAAAACTGATAACTGAATTATTTAAAGAATGAACGAAACAAACTTTTTTTAGTTATCCAACAATAAACTTTAAAATTTTCAAGCCATTTTATAGCTCAAACACAGTTGTATATTTAAATGTATTCAGATACCAGCACTCCTTTATTGGATTCTTAAAGTTTAAACCTGATGAAGAGCTATAAACAAGTTCAAAAATATCAGTACAAGTTTAATATTGATATCTAAAAAGATTTTTATTCGTTCGTGCATTTATGTTTACTCATTGCAAATATACATAAGTATGTTCTGAATTCTTTTGAAATCTATAAATTTTAATGATATATAAAGTCAAAAGTGCAAGTGTACAGTATAGTTATACGGAATCCTTGATATTACATACCTTCTGTATATATACAAGTTTATATTTATGTACTGAATAACATATGCATAATATATAATTATATATAATTAACCTTATAACCTTAATTATATATATAACTTTTATATATGCATACATATATATAATATGTAATAAATAATGTATTAAACCAATAAGCTAGATTTACACTTTTCTGTTTTATTGGAGACCAAAAGTGAAAACTCTCAATCTCATGTTCAGATCTCTCAGTCCATCATCAGAGAGGCAAAAATAGAAAATACTTGGGATTAAGAGGTATTTTTCATTTTTGTCTCCAAAAATAGCAGAAAATTACACATGTTAAGATCACTGGAAAGATAAACTTGTCAATAAGGTAGTCATTGAATTTTGACAACAGTGTCAAATCCAATGACTATCCTAATAACTTTGACCTAATTTTTAGAGGTCAAACAATCACTAACTTTTAACCATTTCAGATGAGTAGAAATTCAAACTGAAAAGTTATAGAACAAGGCCATTTATACAAAAAAAAAAAAAAAATTATTTTAAACTTTGAATGAAAACCTGCCAAGAAAACCTAATGCATCATAATAAATTTTGCATTTCCTTTAAATTTAACTTATTTAGAATAATACTGCAATTATATTTTGCATCATAGTAAAAAGGAAATTATAATTTTTATCTTTTTATTAATCTTTTTAATACATCATTGTTGTTAATATTAAAGGGTGATATAATTCATTTATTTTCAACAGTGAGTAAATTTAAATATTTAGTTTTGATAAAAGCTAAATAATATTGACAAATTCAATTAAAAAACATAAAATCTGGTGACAAAGTCTTAACTATTAAATGCATGTCAAAGTATTCAAAAGTCAACAATTTTTATTATTGTGTTTTGGTCAAATTTTTATAATAAATAAAAATATTTTGTTGTGTTTGTAATTATAATGTGAAAAATAAAAATTTGAAGAAGCCAGTTTTCATAATTTACAAAACCTAGTAATAAATTTGGTAAAGAAAATATCAAACAGAAGAAAAGCTCAAGAATTAGCATTAAAGATGAGAGACATTATTCCATTAATGAGATTTTTTTTTATATTTAACAGAAATTTCATTTTATCAGTTAAGTTAATTATTCTAATAATAGTTGAGATTTTTTTTAAATGTATAGAATTATATTAGTATGAGGTCAAGTAACTAATATGTAGTAACATTTTAATTAACTTTTCAAATTTCATTAAGTTATATACTTAATAAATACACATAAATACTTAATAAATACTTATTTATAATTCATCACACAAAACCTTTTGAAACTCCAGTAATAGACCTAGACAAGGAAGACCCTGATAGGGTCAAAAACGTTTGATGTTTTGTAAACATGTATTACTGGAGTTTCAAAAGGTTGTGTGGGATGAATTATATTTCCTCCAGTATTTGCTAAGAAGTTTATTGATTAGGTATTATTTATTTTATAGATTCTCAAATTATATGATAGATCATTAAAAAAATCATTGTATAAGTCAAAATCCAGTAATTATACTTTAGTCATTTAACTGATCAAAATTCAATATTTATAGACTATTGTGTTAAAACAGATGATATAATAAATTTCCAGAATAGACCTTGGAAAAGAGTCATAGAACAGTGTTTCTCAGCCTCTAACGAATCATCGCCCCCTCACTACAAAATTCCGATGTCGAGGGACAAGACTAACGCCAAATGTGTACTGCATTGAATAGACTAGTGATTAGTACAATGTTATTTGTTTAATTATTGTACGATATAACCAATAAAATATCTAATTATTATTAATATAATGTTTTACTATATCGCCCAGAAAATTGTTTTTAGCCCCCCAAAATATAAATTGTTACTAATCGCCCCCCTCAACATGGAAAAATGCCCACATGGGGGCGATATTGCCCCCCTTGAGAAACACTGTCATAGAAGAACATCCAGAAACTAATCAAATCAGAAATCATCACCTAGAAGATAATACAGCAGCTTTTAAATATATAAAATTCTTATAATAAAGAAACTATAATTGTTGTTATAAACACTATAAACTATGATACGACATTGAAACTAAACATAAAATACAAAAAATCAATTTTGGTTTAGTGTTGTAGTTGTGTGTTCAGTATGAATGGCTAATTAAATATATAAATACAGAAGAAATAAATTTTAAGTGTGTTTGTATTAAGAGAGAAAACCTTAAAAAAAATGATATTACTGTATATCTGTCAAGCACAGTTTCTTATTCAGAATCTGTTTTGCAGAAAGATCTTTATATAGGTAATTTTAATTTTCTATTAAAAAAAATATATATTGATTACATGATTCCAATGCTACAATGTAATATAAATTTAAATAGAAAAAAATACTTTTCTATTCCAATTTATATTCTAACATATCATTGTTATTTGTTATGTCACAGTAATTATAGGCTATATTTTTACTTTTTAGTTAAAATTTAATAATAAATTATTCAGCAGGATCAGTTATTTAGTTAAAATGGATAAAAGTAACTATATTTCTAAAAATTTTAAATATAAAATTTGTTATCTCGGAATCAGTGCTAATTTGAATGTTTTAGCTCAAAGGCATTTTTCTATATTTCATCTTTTAAATTTTTAGAAATATTGTTATTTTTATCCATTTTTATTTGAATTTATTTCAAAAAAGAATTCTCAATTTTATTTTTCTTACAACTCTTCATCTCTCTTATCCCAAAAAATATTTTAATAATCATTATTCATTAATATTTGAAGACAAGTTTGCCCAAATAGGAATCACCATTTTTTATTTTTGCGTTCTAGACACCCTCGAGAAAGTACAGATGGTAACAAGGAAGACGTTCGTATAACACCAGTTCTGATTTTAGAAAATCTTTGTGTTTTTAATTGGAATTTTTTTTTTGTTTTTAAAAAGGATTTTTTTAAACTTTTTGCCGACTAGTAGCCTAGAAAGGAAGGTCGGTTGCCAGAAATGTACTGTCTAGAACGCAAAAATAAAAAATGGTGATCCCTATTCGGGTGAACTTGTCTTCAAATATTAAAAAATAAAAAGAACCATCAGACGAAAAAGTTACGAATCATTATTCATTCAATCTTTTCAGTTCTCTCAACTAAAACTAATTTGTATACAAAATTAAGAATTACAATCTAAAATTTTATGTCAGTAATAGCAAAATGAATGCACTATGTCAACATCAAAATTGTAAAGATTAAAATTATCCGTAACCTTCTATAGAATATGAACCATTAAGTTGCTGACCCTTAGAGCTTAGTGCTTTTATTACATATAAAAGGATGATACAACTAAGATTAATTATCTTAGTTGTATTATTCTTTTATATGTAATTTTATGTAAAAAGGATAATGCCGTCAAATGTTCTGCAATAGGAAAAGTCAAAAAACCAGGAGAAATTCCATAATAGCTTGTTAGTTCAGAAATCAAAAAAAGTTGAACAAATTGCACAACTTTATAACAATAGAACATAATTTAATGGTTTTACTGTATTCAAAATAAAAAATTTTATTACTGCCTTGGAATCATATAAAGAGAATTTTCTTTATGTAAAAAGCTTAAAAATACAATATCCAGATCAAAAGTTTTTGGACTTGTCATCTTAAGAGAGCGCTCTGCAGTTTACAACGATCATTTTAATTATAAATATTTTACAGATTCAAAATTTAAAGGATCTGAATTTTATATTTTATTAAGATGACAATCCTAAAGTCAATGCTTGAACACAAAATGGGGACATTACTTAATGGCCCATTTCTAGTATCTAAACGAAAATTAACCCAAACGCTCTACATTGTCAGTGATAGAAGTTAATCTGAACAGACAACAATGAGCATATCTTGCACAAGAAATAAGAAAAACAAGTATAAACTCAAATTTTTTACTACATAACACTAGTTGAATGGGAAAATAATAATAAAAAAAAAGTGGAAACTGTGTTTAATGCATCAAATGATTGAATATCATATTTAATAATTAATTTTGTGTTATATAAGATGTATTATGCTTTTAAATGGTACAATCACACCTCTAAATGAGATGGTTGGGACCTTACAAGAGCTGTAGACCATATCCATAGGAGCAAAACAGTCAAAGTGGTTCCTTTGACTTTTTTGTTCCTACAAGTATTGTCTACAGCTCTGAAAGGTCCCAACAGTCTCATTCGGGAACCACACCTCTACACATAATCCTCAGCAAAATGCAGTCCATCAAAATCGGCCGGATTGCAAGCAATCAGGAGTCGCGTAACTGTGCCAAGACTACCGCGTTACTATTTAGCCCACGTGACTATGCCGGCTAAGAGTAGCCCACTCGACCATTTATGGAGTACTCGACATTATATAGTTTTAGGGGAGTGTGGGGGCATGCCCCCCACTCCCCTAAAACTATATATATGGGCATTAAGGTGCAAATGATAGCAAGCACCAAAGTGCACAACTACACGTGGTTCATATAGGGGTCTATAATTCATGGGGTGTGATATCCTGATTCAGAGTACACATCTTACCTTTTTAAATTAATTAAACACAGCATTATCGGGGTACAAATTACTTTTAGGTCATTTATTTACATATGTCCAGTATGCACATACAAATAACCTAAAATCGAAAGTAACTTTTGCCAAAATTTCTTTATAATACAAAACTGACAAGAAAGTAGATTTTATTAAATTTTTATGCGAATTATTAATGGTAATTTATCGAAGGAGGAAAATTTTCTCCCGATTACTAAATTGTTTACGTTACAAGTCCTATTGTCATACACAATACGTGATAAAAAAAAAAGTTGGCGACATTTTCTTAATTTCAATCTTACTTTTTCATGGTAAAAAAAAATAAATAAATGTTTCTTACCCGCACTTTATAGAGAAATGGATGCAGAAACGGACGATCGGACGTAGTCTGGGAACGGAGAGGAAATAAAACGAATTAAACTGATTACGTCTGCCGATTCAAAGCCGACAAAAGTTATTGTCTCGTCTGGCGACGATTCGAATTCGAAAGAGTTTGATGCCTTCAACCATTCATTTCCGATCGTCGGTCGGAGGCGATCGGCGCGCCAAAGCGGCCTACGACCAAACTATGAAACAGACGATTGTTTTGTTTCCATACGTCATTTTGATGTCAATTTTTAAGGTTAATCGTTATAAAATCGAAGAAGTGACGTCAAATTGACGTAATTACGTACGCTACGGCGACCAGACGAAGTGATTTAACGATACGAATGGAAATAAAACAAACCGGTAATGAATAGTTTTAACCGTAAAATGTTTTATAACGACGTGTAGTGGCTATAACAATTATTAAATGAAAAAATCTCTAGTTTTTGCCGTGTTTTCTGCTAGCACGACTAAAGTCGCCATGGGAAATGGTACTATAAAGCTGCTTTACGTCACTTTTGAAGTCGAATTTCGGACGATAATTTTCGCAAGTGGCAGGAAAACATGTCCTAGACTTATTTCCTTCGATAAGATTCCAAAATAGTGAATTATTTCGTAAATTATGCCGATCTTATCGATGTCGACATCGAAATTTTAAGTGAAAGGTTATCTTACGTTACAAATGTAATGAATTTACTTTTTGATTTAGATCAGGAATCGCAAAATGGCGACACGCAAGCCCGTTAAGGCTTTGTATCCTGCTGGCGGCCTCGGTGATTTCTTTTCTAAAATCAATGTTTCTGACATCTTGCGGGGATTAAAACAAAAAAAATCAAAACACCAAAAAAAAGAACCTTGGTAAAAATCTTTTTTTCCTTTTACACGAAGGTCTGTTATAGGGAGATGTGGTTCTTCCTTGTCCACTGGATATTATTTGTATTAATTGATGGCCGAGAGGTTAAAGTGGCAGCTTACCGCTCTGTGTAACTTGCCAGACGACTTCAGGATGATGATTGAGTTTGTAATTTTATTCCGATTAGAGGAAAGGCACCAAAAATGTATGCAAATTAATTGGAGATACAGAAGAGCAATTTTCGGAAGCACTCTAAATCAAGAAAGGTGGTTGTAAAGTGGCTGGACTTTGACGTCCAACTCCAGCGTGGCTTGGCGTCTTTGTGCTCTCTGAGCGGTAAAGGGCCTAAAACCACAAAAAAAAAAAAACTCCAGCGTGGTGGCTGCACTTCTGTCAGTTCCCCATTCCTATTTCCAATGAATCCTACAGATTTCCAAATCTGTCAAATAAGAGCAAAGACAGCACACCACGTGTCTTGAGTCGGTTAGTGGCTAACTATTTTTTTATGAATGCGTATTGTTTTCTGTTTTCTCGTCTAATTACCGAATCTTGTGTTGCGTGAAATAAGTACAGTATGTCGAATTGCAACGCGGATAGGCGAGGGGTACTTCCGTCGCCTCTTATCCCGGTTTGACATTGTTTTCACAATGTCAAACCGGGAATGTGAAAGCCTAGATCTGGAGAACTCGGATCTTAAAACTCTAGAAATTTTTCGGTGTGATCCGTTCGGATATATCGGGTTCCCCCGGCTGCTCCATTATGGGCCCGGTCGAATCCATAATAGGCTTGCTAAAAAGAGGTTCTCTTAGTGTCTACATGGCAGAAACAATTTAAAATACTTTATGAATTATTAAATAAATATTAGAAATATCGAAATCACTGTGCACGTTTGTGTTAACATTGTTTATTACTTCAAAATTGTGAAATATCTACAATTTTCTATTATACAATCCTACATTTGTTAAACTTTGTCAAATGAATTCAATAATGACTACCGTATCTACTATTTATGGAGTGTATGATTAGTTGCCTTTCTTCATCTGACTTCAAGTAAGTTTATTTTTTAATTAATGTAACATAACTCTATACTTAATGTATTCAAAGATGGTTAACATATTAGAAGTTTGAACCGGAAATTCATTACACTCTTAAAAGTATGTTGCTAATCTATTTATGGTAAAGTATATATGTTATAAAATTAAATTAAATAGAAATAAATGAAAAGTTATTATATGATTATGTATAATAACATATACTACATAATAAATCAATTTGCAACATACTTTTGTTACGAAAGAGGTCACAGGTCTATACAATTTTGACATCAGCATTATTCCTATAATTGAAACGAGCAATTATTTATTGTGACATCGTCACAATACCAGGCTGCAATTTTTAATTTATTTAATTTAAAATATATGCTGTCCACCTCAAATTAGTAGTGTCTTGCCCCTTACATCATACTTTCCTTTAACAATACAGTCGTTCCGGTTATCTAACACCTTTACGGGGGAAATTTTTGAATTGAAATAACGTGACTTCCTGTTTGCATCGGAAGTTCGTATATAGTTAATCGGGATCTTCTACCCATAAGGTTTCCATATCTGGTCTCGTCTTTCATCTAACTTCGTTCTCGACATTAATTAAGGAAAGACAGACATGCGAACGGACGACAGGGAAGTTTATAGGTCTACAATTTTTTCAAATTTCAGCCCAATGACCTATGGTCACATTATCATAAAGTGCCATACTCGTGCTTACGAACAGATAATACCTTGATTACTATACAAAAGTATAAAAATAGAGAGGTGTTGTGTCATTATGAAAGAACGAGCTCTAATGTGATCAGCAGTTCAATAAATTCTTATTTATTATTTGAATTAAAGATCAATACTACTGTTCTTCTTTCAGTATATTGATATGTCTGGTGGCTGAAGTACTTTCAAAGGATGGCTATCAGAGTACACTTTGGATAAAATAGTGGATATTCGAGTAGGTAAAACTACAGAACACTGGTTGTGAGATCTCACCTCACCAATTGGCTGGCTATATATAATTTTCCGAGTTTTCTTCGTGTGTATAACACTTAAATAAGGATAGTTTCTTAAAGAAAGGCACACCTTTTAGTAGATCACCCATGTTTTGCGTTGAATTCTTCCATCAATTCAATGTAATGCTAAAATAGTGGATACGAATTTAGAATTAGAATGGATTCGGATTTGTTTTGTGAATCATCGATGCACGATATATTGCGTGACTGACTAATTTTTCGTGTTACAAATACGTCTTATAAATAAAAGAGTTAGTCAGCGTGGGTAGGTTCAGATTCGAAGTAATTATGATAAATCACTGAACTGTGACATAAGGAACAGAAAAATTCTTATAAATTCTATTATGATTGAAACTTTGATTGAAGTAATCGATTAAAATTTTGATTTAAAAATAATATCAATATAAAATCATTAAATAAGTATATTTTAACAATTATTTCACTATTTATTTATTTATTTATTTGCATTGTGATCCAAAACCTAGTTAACACTTAGAATATCAATATAATTTTATTAAAAAGTATAATACTTTTCTTTCTTTGAAAAAGGATGTAAAAACGAAACAATAAACATATTTATAAGCCAAAAACGGGAGAGGGAAATCGAAACTAATTTCGACCTCCCCAACAACCATAAATTGAACCAGGTGTTTTATGACACTAAAGTTGGAAAGAGAGGGCCATTTAAAGCCTTTTAGCACTGCGATTCCCTTTCGAACGTCTAAGTAAACACATTTTCTTTATTGGGGCAATTAGTCCCGGACGCGGTAATGAAAAACACTTAAAAATAAGATTATAATATCGGATAGAAAGATGTGACCCGAATTCGAGCCCTATCAACAGATAAGCAACTAATCGCGAGAATGGGAAGAGTGATTGCGAATAGTCGGTGTTCAAAAACCTTTAAAAATATCCGCCCTCGAGGACACTGTGCTAAATATTTCACCAATCTTCGTCTCATCAAAGATCATCTAAGATTGACGATCTTAGAGCTATCGCTTTGAATTCATATTTATCCACTCCTCAATCGAATTTCCATCGAGACTTTGTCTATGATTAATCGTCGAATCCCGGGGATTTTTTTTTTTCAAGAACCGATCATCGTTTACAAAGGTCTACAAAGGGGCCGGCAAACTTCTAAAAAGGGGCCCTCCCTTTCCAGACTCCTTTCCTAGAATCTATAACAGCCTTAAGTGGTGAGAATTGATTCCCATAAAGATCGACATCCATTGCTCCCAAGAGACACCTTTGCTAAGTACTCGGTGTTTCTTGGAACACTGATGAATTACCTTTGTGGAAAAAGAAAGGATGTACAGAAAAATAAAGGGCTTTTAACTCCTTTTATTTTACAATGACTCTTAACGGAAAATTTAGCTTTCCTACGGCAACATAACTAATTTTTTATTTTATTCCCTCCCCATTTCTAAAGGACTGCTATCTATCTCTTTTTACCGTTCATAAATAGAGAGTTAGAAGAACTTGAGCCTCAAATCGTCAATTTAATTATATTGTTTCCGTAAGAGACAGGGAAGAAAGCAGTATTTCATTTAATCAGTCGCTTGCATTGAACGAACACATTGTAAAGTCTTTCACAACGTGTTCGTTCTATGCAGTTTTATCAAGTTAATGTGTCGTGTCAGTATTTTATAAAAAATAAGTACAGTACACAGTTTGTGTTCGCATTACGAGAAGAAAATTTATTTATGTAGTACTTATCAATACATTATAAACAACTTAAAATTACTGTATTACTTTCCGTGCTGTCATATAAAACAGAGGGAAAGTACGGCGATCAGTCAAAAAATGACCTCCCCAGATTTTTACATTTTTGGACTCAGGACACCTTGAAACGTCGAGAAATGAAAACAAAAAATTCAATTTTTTTCCCTGTATGTATGGATGTTAGTATGTGGGAGGGGCATGATTTTGTTCACCCTCTTTGAAGCTTAACAACTCCTATGCTTTTTGTCGAAAATTTCTGAAATTTTGCAAGAAAGTTTGTGTATTAGGAGGATTGAGGTTTTTATTTTTACGTTTTCGATATTTCTTACTAAATACAGTAAATACTTTTTTAAAATTTAATATGTTTGTGTTTTTTTGGGTGATGTTACTTCATATGGAGTAAATCGGATTTTTTAATTAAAAATCGAGGGTACGGCTAGGACCACAATAGAGTCGACAGGGTGATGAATCATGAGAAAAGAGACCTGACAAATCCTGGATTTACCATAGATGAGATTCCTGGGATTTTTCGTTCGAAATCGATCGAGGAGCGGTAGATTACCACCTCGGCCATCAGGCCATAAATATTTAGATTTAAAAATAAAATATAATTTTGCCTTAATTACATTTATTTTCAGTGTAAACGTAACATATAGTTAGTCACCAGTCATTATTAAGATAATGTTCAGCAATTAAATAAGTGCAAATTATTTAATATGTAGTACTTTACATTCTTATTAGATAATGATGCATAATTTATACAAAATTATGCATAATTATCTAATTAGTGTATATATTCTATAGATAAACGTAAAAAATTGATTTATATTAAAAAAAACTACATTTAACAAGTATTTTAATTACTCCAGTTCGTGATTCAAAAATTCACTATAATTATAACTATAACAGCATATAATAAAATAAACTGTATGATAAAAGCATTTATTTTTGCATCAAAAATATAATAGTTTAATGAAATTTTTCTTTTTTTTTGTAAATTATAAGGAATAATAATTTATAAAACTTATTTGATTATTACTGAACATAGGAATTTTTGTACTTATAAAAAATATTAATGTTAGCATCATATTTTTTTTAAATATAAAATTACTATAGAAACAATGTTATTCTATAGCCCACTGATGTTCTGAGACTACATCTGTACCCGTTTCACATTTAACAATAGTTACTTTTACTTCGTGTAATTTAAATTAAATAATTATTTAAAATATTTAATATAAATTTAAACCGTAACATTAATTGGTATATTTCCATAAGATATTGAAGGGATATATTCGTAAAGATATACCAAATATACAGAAAGATAATAATTAATCTTCGTTTCTGGATAACGTTGAGGATGCAATAAATCTTAATTGTTTATTTAATTTGCTAATTTATTATGTTTACACGGACATACAGTATTTATAATAAAAATGCAACTTTTCATAAATTCCAACATCATATTTACTAGATTCAAATATGTACTTCTACTAACCAATAATTAATTTAAAATGCTAGGTCCTAAACTGCATGTAATCCTGCATGGAAATACGAATTAATTTTTAGTTCTAACGGATTTTAGCTTAAGTTTAAAACTATATTATCGATCAAGATCGATCAAAAATTGTAATAATCGAGAACTGCTTAAAGAAGGTTTTCGAAACATCAAAGATAATTTTATATATAATTTAAATAATTTTAATATTTAAATTAATTTCTGGTGATGTAATGGACTTTGATTTATAAGAAAACATTACGTTCATACACGAAACCAATTCACTTCCGAGATGTTAAACCAAAAAATATTTTAAAATATGCAACAAAAAACATTTCATTAATGTGTTAGTGAAAATTTTTTAAAATAATAATAATAATAATAAATTACCTTTAAAATTCAGACATTGACAGACGTCTTTCTATGTCGAGTCAATTCGTTTAAATTCTTTCAATAGGGTGAATGGTTGAGTAAACGTTCAATTGAGTGTTTAATAAGTTCATAGAATAGATAATTTGTCGAATGGTCAGTTCGTGGAATACCAAAAAAAAATTGTTTTTACCGGTGTCTTGCGAAATTTTATTTTCGTGTAGTATTTAATTGCGTAAGAATCGTCAGGTTTCGCGTAATATAATTAATCAGGTTAACACTTATATCCAAATAATCGGATTTCAGGAAATAAGTGTATTTCCTGAAATCCGATTATTTGGATATAAGTGTTTCAAATAATCCACAAGTCGTCTGTATCACCACTCGGACCATTCCGTAGGATACTGACGAATACTTTATAACCAATTTTATTTAATTTACACAAACACAAAAACACGCAAAGTACTCGAGTACTTTTACTTATCTTTATTTAACAGAGAATTTCTATTTTACTTGACATTTAAAATACATATTCAGTATTTAGAAAATCACTACTTTTGTGACGTCCCTTCTCAGGAACAGTTTATTGCATTTTTTAAGTATAAGCTGTACTTTAAGGATCAGGTTCAGTAAAGGATTAAAAGATGTGTTCATTTAAGACTAGACTATTTTAGCGAATAGTCTACTACATTTAGCATTATTAAATGGTGCATGGACGTCCGCAGAAGTGGACGTCCATGCACGAATTATATACTCCTTGGATCGAGTAAAAAATTCCACAAATTATAATCGTAAAAGTATTTGAGATGTGTAATCTTACAGTATTGCACGAAAGCGTTCCATTATCAAGGGTGTAAACCCACGACCACGGAAGCTTTGATGTAATACTGTATTCTATAATCTACTTGTGGAAAAAAAAAACCAAGAAAATTAAATAATTAAATAAAAAATTTATTGATGTAATTAATTGTCTCTAAAATTTTCTGAAAAAATTCACGAACTCGTGCATTTTTTTAAAAATTATCTCAATATATATAATGGGATGTAATTCAAAAATTATAATTCCTAAATAATATATTTTTCATGACGACGATTAAAATCTCACACGTGAAAATCATGAAATTTCGACGTCCCTACAGAATGCGAGACAATGGGCACGTATTCCCGAATAAACTAGGACAGTTAGTTTTCAAAAGTATAACAATTGCCTATTATTGTAACTTAGTTTCTCTTCCTATACGACCTCATTTTTCAATACCGATAAACTTTGATATAATCATTTTTACAAGAAATACTGTTCGGCATTCATCAAATTTGCAATTCTATGAATAGTTTCTTCTATAAATTGGCTTAAGCAAGTAGTTTCCGTGTCTAAAAGGATATATATATATATATATATATATTTTTTTTTTAATTGAAAATGTATTTTTAGACATGTTATTTTCGAGCTGTAAATACGCAACGAAGCGTGATATCGTCACGCTATCATGGGTTCATGTTTTAGAGCTCTCTAGCACTAAAACACGAATGAAATATATCTCCAATGGAAAGTAGATTAATTACAGAACGAAGCATCAACAGTAACATCAGCAGTTTACACTTGACTTTTTATGCAAATATTCTCAATAATATATTTTCTATCATTTTTTCCCTATTTTCCTGGCTGTTACAGAGGGAAAGTATAACAATAGGTAAAAAAAAAATGACTTTCCAAAATGTTTACACGCTTAGACTCGGGACCTTGAAACGTAGAGAAATAGGAAAAAGTTTGGGTGGGGAGGCACGATTATTTTCACCCACTTTGAAGCTTATTAAATCCTGTGCCTTTTGTCCAAAATTTCTGAAATTTTTCAGGGAAGTTTTTGTATTAGGAGGAAATATTTCTAGAAATTTTCAGGAAAATCAGACCGTCAATTCGGAGAATATGGCCCAATCCCTTAATATTTTTTGAATCACTTTAAAGGTAATGATAGTAATTATTAGGTTTAATCATTATAGGTCTACAATAACAATCTTCATAGTTCCTTAATTTTTTGAGTACCCAAGTTTATTTTTATACGTAGAGAGGAGGGAAAACATGTATTTATGAAATATAGATCTATTATAATTCATAAAGTTGTCAGCTTTATGAAAATTATGTCTTGTAAAGTGATTAATCACATTTTTTTACTTATTTTAAAATAACAGATTTTATAATTCTAAGACAGATCACTACAAGAGCTTATTCGCTGTTATCAGTGGCAATCTGGGAGGATGTGTTCTTCTCTGGGATCGCTGTGTAGTACATTAGTACAGTGTAGTCATTCTAATACACACTGTGTATTAGACTGATTTGATGCTGTCAAATGAGCAACCTTTATAACCCGCCAGGCAAATATTATAGAATGTTTCCGATACATCTAGAAGGAAACTTCCGGAGAAAACTCGATGATCTTTTTTCTACAATGATTCAGTCACATAGTGTGAAAGCGCTCGATACCCAAACATTCATTTTTAAAAAAAATTATAATAAGAATTAAAATAATTGAATCACATTGAATTATTCGTTAACAAAATGTAATTTTAGATTTGTTGTTTAAAACAAATTTTTTTTTAGTTTAAGTTTTATGCCTAAAGTCTCTGGAGGTGGGTCAATCCACCTCCAGAGACTTTAGGCATAAAACTCATAACATAAGTACACCACAACCTGTTGTCATTGTTGAGCTGTATACAATCAAATAATTTATCTCCAATGACTTCTTTTTAACAACTATTTTTTTTAATTTGATGTCATTTCAAATATAGTTCATAATTTTTCAATTTTTACTGTTGATAATTTTTATATTTAATACGTGAAAATAATTTGCATGTTGGTTTAAAAAGTGTTTAATATATAAATATTTTAAAATAACAGATTTTATAATTCTAAGTAATTTGTGATACACTTTTAGAGTTTTAATAGTTTTATTAAAAATTTTCAAAGTATGAAAATAACTTTATGACTTCACTCTACAATCTCGACTTTTAGGCTTGTATAAATTTTCTGTTATATCAATTCTCATATTTAAATGCTGTATTTTATTATTATTTTAATATATGAAGGGGCCTCAATATATGACAGTGAGCATACAGGATTTTTTTTTAATTCTTTCCACTCTGTGGGTACTAAGAGGGCCTCTTTATAGCAAGCCCACTATGGGACAACCAGGTGGTGAAGGATGGACCGTCCTCAAAAAAATTTCTGGGGTTTTTCAACCCATCTGAATTTAATCTTGGGTCCCCAGAGCAGTATGCTGCCATCTTAGCCTCCTGGTCATCCAGTTGTCGAGCCTATGGGATAAAATATGATTTACAACTTTCCAGAAAGCAATTAAGTCATGAAAATACAGTACTGCTGTATATTTTACTATATACAATATTTAATGTATATGAAATAGAAATGATAAAAATCCAAAGAATTTTTGTGGAAGTATTGTTTAACATCTGGTAAGTTTTTCAAACATAAAATGTACTTTTCTGAGAACTATATTAGCTGAATGTTGTAAAAAATTATAGACCTATAAACTCCCACTATTGTTTGTCCTTACTTAAATCTCGAGAACGGAGTAAGATAGATGAATAGTTGAGAACATATATGGAAAGCTTAGGATCAGGATGCCCCAATTAATTAAACAAGAACTTATATGAAAACCAGAAGTCACATTATTTCAATTCAAAAATTTTCCCTTGAAAAAAGTTAGATAGATGACTAGCATGACTCTATTGATAACAGAAAAGTACTGTATTATGTAAAAAATTCGTATAAAATCGAATTTCAGTAATAAAAATATAAAAACAAAAAATTCTAATATGGAAGTATGTGTACTTTTATTTGGTATATTATTTATTTGCGTATATTTTTTATTATTTTTTTAAAAAATTCGTATTTGTTAGCTTACGTTAATGATGTCTCTAAAGTTCAACGAATTTTTCGCAGAAAAATAACATCAGAAATCGCAGCCGCCGTTTGGTGCGCTGCTCCGCGACGAAAACAAGCTTAAGCAATGGCGACGTCGAACGGTGCACACTCGGTAAGTAATCCTACATTTTTCTGTTTATAGCATAATTTATACGGATTATTCCCAAGAAATTATACGTATTTTGGAAATGTTAAGTCGAATTAGTCTAGAATCGATTAATTTTATGGAAGAAAACCTTTNTTTTGTTCAGTCTCTTCTTTCCATGCTATAAACAAGTCTACTGAAGAAAATGTCAGTATTTCTTCTTGTATTGTTAATTCATGAACGCTGTTAAAATGTTCCAGCAGAAGTTTTTTGGAATAACTAGCACCACACAGACCACAGTTCAAAATGTTCGAATTATCAGGTGTTTCAATTATTTCACCATGGTCATTCTGGAGATGATAACGTAGCCGGCGATTTTGATTGAATTTCCTGGAACATAAATGACAAGGAAAATTAAACACTTTCTGCAACTTCTTTGGATTCACTAATTCGTTCACATGATCTGGATGAAAATTATTTGTATGCACTTTTAAATAACGAAACTCTTTAAAAGTCTTTCCGCACAATGTGCATGTGTAACTATTTACAATGTCAGTTTCTGCAGAAGCCGTAAATTCAGGTAGTTCATTCACGATGTTGGCCATCTCAACAATGAGGACAAATGCTACACACAAAAATATGAAATAATCCTAACGAAATAAATACGTAAACTAAAAACTTAATAAATGAAATTTGCGAAAAACTGAATGCTAATAATAAGTAAAATCAATAATAAAACAGATGTTAATAAAATGAATTTTGTATTTAATAAGCTACGATCGACGTCTCTTCTTCGGATATCAAACTACTACTAGAGCCAAGGACCTGTCAGTAGACCGATTGCTTACTGTACTCGAGTTTATTACCTCCAAAAATGGCCGACAGAGGGAGCCTCTATCAGAGTAAGTTGGAACGCGCCCGGGTCGCTAGACGCTTGTTATTACTTGTACTGTACTTTAGTTAGTATCTATCCTTCTTGTATACAGTATAGGTTTAGATTTAGCTCTTTATTTTTATTATTAGTATAATATGTACTGTACATGAAATGCTCAGAGGCTTAAACGGCATTCGTTAATCGAATTCCCGTCTAAAAACTATTAGAACCTGATGCAGAGCCCAAAAGGGGTTCAAAAACGTTCGTTTTTTCGATGTTATTACCTCACTGTAAATTGGTTCCGTGTGAGTAATTTTTCAAATAACAATTTTATATCTTTAAAAATTCATACACATAAAAGTAACACAATTTACTTCACTTTTAATAAATATACAAAATACGACATTTTTACAAAGGTAAAAAATCTTGCTTCTGTCAATCTTTCCGCTGTTTCGTTTCTACACCATCAGCGATCCTTAAGACAATTCACAAAAGTTTTCGAAGACGACCTTCCTTTTAAGGCTACTGCCTCCGCAGAAATATGCCTCAAATGGCTGCCCCTCTCTTTTAAAGAAAATTGCTAGAGTCCAGATGAGATGAAATTTTTAATTAATTACAACAAAATACATCATTTATTTAGACTAGCGCTTAAATTTGAAATAATTGGAAAAAAGAAACAGATTTTTAATCAAATTTAAAATTTTCTACTCATAACATGTTTCAAAATTAATTTCAAAAAATAATAATATACAGTACTGTAAAAATATAAAATAATAGCTAGTGGCGCCCCTAGTGGCCGTTTTTGGCATACCGTGTCAGAAACCGGATTTCCGCTTTTATATACAGTAGTTAATGACTTAATAACGTTTTGTAAAATTTTTCGCTAATAGATGGCACTACGTGTACTTTAGATTAAGTATAAATAGAATAAACATCGTTATTTCTTCCGAAGTCGTTAGTGGTCCGCTCAGCGGAGCTCGGCCTTCATTCCGCCATGTGCATGCAGTCTGGGTCTGAACCACTAGTTGTCTTTTTTTTTCCACCCCCTCAAACTGTCCGCCAACATGTTCCCGTTGTAATGTGCAGTTTGGGTTCGGACGTACATGTCGTCTTTTTTTTTTTTTTTTCTCAAACGCTCCTGCATCAAGCTTACGTTGCAGCGATGCAGTCCCGGGTTCGCGCCGCCAGTCGTTTTTCTTTTTTTTTCCTGTTTAAAATATCATTCATCTTGGCAGTTAAGTCCATACACAGCTAACTTACGAAATGTCGAACATCGCATTCCAAAATAACTATTGGGTTTCTATAAATCAATCGATTTATAACCGCACAAGTAGTCTTCGTTTTAACGTAGCGCCATCTATTGGCAGAAAATTTTAACGAACCGACAAAAATAATTTTTATAAAAAAAATATAACTTTAAAATATATATATTATATTCACTTAATAACGTTCAGTTAAATCATTATATTAAATTAAAAACATAAATCTGATATTTAAACAAAATACAAATTTTTATTTTGATTTTAAAATTAATGCAGGTGGCGCATAGTGACTTTACTTTATAATTTTAGATTAAAGGGACACAAAGAGCCCTTTGTCGTCTTTCATCGGCATCTTCTGTCTTCACTCAAGTGGGCCTTAAATAAGCGGTACACAGAACAACTCGTTCCAAATGCTGCAAGCATTTGACTTGAAGACCAACTTCAACTCATGTTTTGTGGAAGCATCAGCGACTGTTCCTAATCCATATTCGTTGAAGTTAGGCATCCCATTCCATACGAACCACATCGTTTATGATTTGCTTCGTTTCTAAGAAAAGACCATCAATTAAACTTCAACTTCCGGGTTGAGAATAGTCAAAACCGGAAATCTTGACGCACAGGAAAGGTGTAATCGAAGTACGAATGCAAAGGCAATCTCTACATAAAAACTTCTCCTTGCGTTAATATTCAAAGCTGCAAAGAGCAATGCTTTTGAAAGATCACATCAAGACGGAATGTGTCACCAAGCTAAAACAGTTTTAAATGTTCTGGATAATTTTTAAAACAATGCAATATTTGAAACTAATTATATTCCGACTTCATTAATTGTGATAATCAAGCAATTCGTTAAAAGCTTGAACGATGCGGTTTGTATGGAATGGATGCCTAACCTCGACGAATATGGATTAGGAGCAGTCGCTGATGCTTCCACAAAACATAACTTGAAGTTGGTCTTCAAACCGAATGCTTGCAGTATTTGGAACGAGTCGTGAAAAATCCCAGTTGGATTTTTCGTCTGGATTTTTCACACGAACTTCTGTTATTAGTAGCAACAGAATGTTTGGGAAATGTTTGTGTCGTGTCTTGCAACAGGATACGAACATTCCGTATTGCTCGAATCTTTCCCTAAACTTTTCTGAATAATATCACAAGAATTTGGAGCAAGTTTTGCACCTGTGAAGTAATAGCATCATTTAATGGCGGAGCAGAATGTTTTAGACGATGCTTGGAAAATCGTTCCGTCATATCATAAACGTCATAGTCGAATAATCTGAATCGCTATCCAGTGAATTGAAAACTTTCGCTGAGAAATGCCGATGATATACGAATTCCCTAGAATTCCCGAATCAGATGATATACGACTTGCGGGAGCACCCTTTTAATCTCTCATTCGGCAATGCTTCGTGGCAATTGTCCAATTCGTTTACGTTCTCCACACTACCTTCTACTGTACGTTATCGAAAGACTTTACTATTGAGAAGAAGTAAAGTAAACGAAGTCGATTCGGATTTCGAATATTGTCAATAACGACCATTACCTGTTGCATTCGCTTCCGTTGCCTCGAATATTTACTTGTACTCCTAATTATTACGGTAACAAATACCGGGCGAAAATGCCCGAAGGCGGGCTACAGGCTTATAAAACCTCGGGGGCGGTACCGCAGTCGACTGGCCGTGCGACGGGCCCGCTCCCACCTCACGGTCGAGGTGGAGCCGCGTGATGGGGCGCGCTGCATCTCTACGCGCTTTTTTTCAACACTGAGATGTGNAGTATTTTCTCTCGGCACTGAGGAGTGGCGTATCGCTGGTCCTACGATAGTGCAAGCTGATCAGTCGTAGCCCCAGAGCGGACGAGATGGGTTCGCTTGGTCACAGAAGCGATGGTAGGTGACAGAGCTGCAACAACTGGAGCGGTCCGCGAGACACAACACAAATTTTAGCGGGCACGACTTCAGGCTTAATCCAGATGAAGACGACACAGATTAATCTCCATAGAATTTTTAGGGAAACTGCGTTTTGACCTCGAGATTCGGGGTTTTTATAGTATTTCTTCCTTGAATCTCACCTTACGATTAGTCCCGCGTCCCATTCCTCGCTTCCCGATTGTTTTCTTCTTTGTTTCCAGGTGAAAACCGAAACCAGATCAGGTCACGAGAAAGGTTTGTTCCGAGGCGTTTATTTGACACCTGTTTGTCAACTCTGATCAGAGATTGTTGATAAACCTATAAGCTTTTCGCTCATAATTTAGCCTATTGTTTCTGCTATCTGTGATTTTAGAACTTTAACGACCGTATGTGATGTTTTTATACCCGTCAAATCTTTCTCCTTTTCCGAAAATTTAACCTAGATCGACTGTTTATGAGCACGTTTTCCTATATTTTCAGTAAAGAAAACCCATTTTACAAATAAAATTACAAAAATACTGACGTCTAGAACGGATTAATTGTATTTGCATTAATTTCTATGGGAAAAATGGCTTCTGTTAACGAACAATTCGGTTAACGAACGGACTTGTGGAACGGATAACGTTCACCGGGGTTCCACTGTATAGTGTACAGAGGCAAGACACTACTAATTTAACGTAGTGCACATATTTTTTTAAATTAAATAAATTAAAAACACGATTAAAAACTTCAGCCCAGCATTGTGACAATGTCACAATAAATAATAACTTGTTTGATATATATTTCATTTGTAAACGATGTTTTATTCCTTGGTAAATATCTTGTATGCAATAAAAATGCATATTTGAAATATATAAAACTAATTTTTTTATTAAAAAATTATTTTTTATTTCTGAATTAATAATTAGAAATATTAATGAGTGAATATAAATTTACATAATGCATCAACAGAAAATTAGATTGACTATATGATTGGATAAAGTAAATCAGCAAACATTAAACATTTATAAGTAGTGAACTATTAACTTGTGGAGGATTATCTTGATATTCTATCATATAAAACAACTTAACTGAGCAATTATTGAGAAATCTGGAATATTTATAGTTTTGTCATATTGGCAAGTAGAAATAAACAATTGACTGGTCTACTAATGGTTTTATTTACTCTGTTTCTGGTCCAATGATAAAATCTACCAAACTTACTTTTCAATAGGTAACAACATCCAATAATATATTAAAAAATTAAATAAACAGTCTCTACAGAAACAAGTTCTTCATTGCTTTACACCATATTTTTCTTTGTTCTTGGCATTGAATTCTGCAATCCGTTCTTCAATAATGGGTCTGAAATGTCGAACCAGCCCCTGAAAAATACAAAACTTCAGTTGTTTTCACAAGTAAATTTCAAAATTTGATCAATTTGTTGTTATGTACAGTACATTAGCTTAATTAAATGGCATTTCTTAAAATCTATCTTTCTAAGTTAAATTCTGGAAAAATTAAAAAATGGAAACTTTTGAACGAAAGGATAAAAAACTTTAATTTCTGTACCAGTATGGTTTATAAAACAAAGAATAGTAGTATGTAGAAAGATACAATCAAAATGATTTCAAGGATATATTGAGAAATGTTAAAATCATAATTATTCCTATTTCCACACATTCGTAGAAATCAATTAATTTTTTATATCTTATATTTAATTATCAAATGATAATTGCATTGCAATGTAAATTTTTTTAAAGGCAAATCATCTAAGAGACAGAAAAAAACTATAAGCAAAAATTGAAAGATGTTATAATAAGCCTTTTTCAAGTATATTTCTGTAAGAGGTAAGAGTAAACTGTTTTCAAGTCAAAAAATTCTATAAACAATAAATGATACTACTTTTATTTGTAAACTATAAGAAGAATCATAATTTATACAAACATATATTTAATTCTCCATATAAAAGTGAAGATTAACAATTAAAAATATTTTTTAAATATCCTTTTTCATTATAATCATGTTTTTTGAAAGTTTAATTATTATTATTAATAATTAAATTACAGAAGAGTGAATGCAGGATTTCGGGTGGTGCAATGAGTAAATTTGCAAAGGATAAGTGGATTTCCAGAGGCACAAATGACTGTTTATGGGATGTTGTGGTGCCTGTGCTCATATATAATAATGAAATTTGGATATGCAGAAGAAAAAACAGGAGTTGTATGTGAGATGAAGTATTTCAGAGGAGTGTGTGACATAATGAGAAGAGACTATTGAAAGTGAAAATAAATCTCTTAAGTCAGAAAGAGAATGTGAAGAAGTTTACTAGAAGAGACATGAGTGTATCTGAAGCAAAAGAGGTGTGTCTGGACAGGTAGGGTATGGAAAAGGTTGTTGAATGAATGTTTTATAGGATTGTAGTTTCCTTTTGCTTGCTGCTCACCCTTTTTGGATTATAAGCATGAGTTTATGTATGTATAATTAAATTATACTACTAGGAAATAAAAGTTGTATGAGAATAAGTATTGGTTTAGCAAATTTTAAAAGTTATCTTGTTATATTACACTTACCTGTACAGGCCATGCTGCACCATCTCCTAGAGCACAAATAGTATGACCTTCAATCTGTTTGCTTAGCTCATAAATCATATCTATTTCATCTGTTTTTGCATTTCCATCCACTATAAAGTTAAAAAATATATATGTATACTACCATCACATAAAAGAAATATAAATATTAAACTATAATATTACAAGTGTCTGTAATATTATTAATATTAAACTATAATATTACAATATTACAAGTGTCTGTAATAGTAGTATAAATCTTTAATGGTAAGGTAATTATTTAATTAATTTTATGCTACTTTATGTTAAAATTTATTTTCATAACTAAAACAATATACGAGGTCTGTAAATAAAGTAATGAGACTGGTTTCATAGCAAATGATCTGGCAACACTTGGGTTCTTCTAGCCAGTGATGTAAGGACAACATGCCTTATAGCTTCAGTTTAATTGAAAATCTTGTCACATTAACCAGTGGACTGAATGCATATTTTGCAAAGTGCTATTTTGTTGTGCATTCCAAAAATGAGTGAACATAGTTACGAACAACATTGGGCGACCAGGTTTTGTTTCAAACTCAGAGACAATGCCACTGAAACATTTGCAAAACTTCAACAGGCCTATGGGAAGACTGCTTTGTCAAGAGCCCAGATTTTTTAATGGTTTAAAACATTTTCAAAAGGCTGAGAATCTGTTGAAGATGACTGTCAGCCAGGAAGGCCATCAACTTCACAAACTGATGCAAATGTGGAACAAATCAGACACCTTGTGCAATCTGACTTAGTTAACCGTCAGATTGATTGCAGATGAGCTGAATTTGAACCACACAAATGTTCATCAAATTTTGGCCAATGAATTGTGAATGAGAAAAATTTGTGCAAAAATGATCCCCAAAAACTGCACTTCTCACCAAAAAGACAAGAGGAAGAAAGTGTGCTGTGATCTTCTGGATCGAATTGAAAATATCCAGATTTCCTCACAAATTTCATTATGGGTGATGAAACAAGGATCTTTGAGTACGATCCAGAAACAAAACACCAAAGTGAGGAGCAGCACACAGCAACCTTCCCACAGCCAGAAAAAGTGAGAATGAGCAAGTTGTAGATCAAACTCATGTTCATGTGCTTCTTTGACAGCAATAGAATTGTCCATAAAGAATTCATGCCTCAAGGACAAACTGTCACTCAGCATTTTTACTGTGAGGTTCTTGAAAGGCTGCAAAAATGAGTTGCTCGCATGAGGTCAAACATCAAAGAGACCTGGATGCTGCATCATGTGACTACTTTCTCTTCCCCAGACTGAAACAACACCTCAAAGGACATCATTTTGGCATGACAGAAAACATAAAACAGGCTGTAACTGACCAGTTGAAAGCCATTCTGCTTTCTGCATTTCAGCACTGCTATGAAGAGTGGAAGCAATGTCTCAGGTGCTGTGTCACTTCCCAAGAGGACTATTTTGAAGGACACAGTTGATTTGTAATTAATTATGAATACAGATATTTACAGAAAAAGTCTCATTACTTTACATATTTTTTAGAACTTGATTAATCCAATGTATCTGAAAATTAAAAGTATATACAGTAAAACCTGTGAAAGCCAGAATTGCAAGAGACCCTATAAACTTGTCCAGCTTAGTCAGATTTTCCATCGTAGGCAAGCCAGAACAAGAGATAGCCTAGCCACTGATTTAAGATGTAAATATACATTATTACAAGAGTCAATCTAGCTGTAGAATTTGCTATATTTATTGAAGTTACCTCAAAATAAAAAGATAAAGAAAATATGATATTCATTCATGTATATATTCTCAATCAAAAAAGAATGAGTACATATCAATCATGTGTTCTAAGTAAAAACATATTTGTGTTTTCTCACCGAAAATGTAACTTATAGATGCCATCTCAGATGGTTTACTTGCTCAAATTCCAGATTGATAGATTTAAGATATCTCTGCATTCATATTTTTGTTAATATGTTCTTTTTAAAATGTGTTAATATATTGGAAAAGCAGATTAATCTTCCCACCTGGTCTTAAAATCAAAATTGGACTTTGGCTAGGAATGCAAGTGTTAAAATGTTGCTTAAGTGCAGATAAAAGCTGAAAATGTATTTTCTGAAGGTTTTGGAAAAACCAAACATAAAATCAAGTTTCTTATTTTACATGCTGAAAGGTTTTCTAAATGTAGCCAACCAAAGAAATCTCTCACAAAGATTTCAAAGGAAGAACTCTTTCCATATTTTGATTTGAAAAGTGGGAGATAATCTTTGTTGACATGTATAGGAACTAATGATATTTAAATCTAAACTTGATGTAATATTTAATGCAAGTATTTGAGATTATTTATTGAAGTTAACTAATTTTTAAAATATTTCACTTTGTTATTTTGTATTAGATTCTTGTCCTTAGTATTAATTGTAATATATGTATAATTGTGTCATTAGACTTAAATCATGTATATTATGCCTTTGTAACAATTTATCAAATTGTTATGTCAGCTGCTATAACATTTAACTAAACTATTTCCTAAGATCCATCATCATATAAGCAAAATAATTATTGATAGATTTGATTTTATTTCTAATGTTTTGATCAAACTTTGATTCAATGCCTATTAACCTTCCATCATTGAGAGATTCAATCTTTTGCAAGTTTTACTGTATTAAAAAATATTTGTTCTTCAATAGAAAATAACTAAAAATGAGTAATTTTTTATTGAAGAGTAATAATTTTTTTTGATATATATGTTTAAAAAAGTTTAATGATTATGACTTATTACAAAGAAAGAAATAACTTTTAAAAAGTTAAGGAACTATAATTATTACCTTATATTAACCCACAATCATGAGTTAATGAAAATTTTCCATACCTATTACTTTTTTTGTGGGGATTTTTTTATCAAATTGACTTACTTAGCTGTGCTTTCATGATATCCTCATGCTACATGCTATCCATCTGTGTACAAATTTCAGTAAAAAAAAGTTTCTGCTCATCACAGATAATCAAAAACCACTGTGGAAAAAATCACCATCTTTCACATACAATCATGTACAATTTTTCCTTATTGTCATATGATCACATGAAGGCAATTTTCCACATTAATGCCATCAAAAATGACATCTGTGCTGATTGCTGAAAGAGGTAGACATGACATGCATAGTGTGCAAGTCATTAAGATCTTGAACACTTGGCTCTGTAAGGTAGCCCGAGGCACTATGACCTTCAATAACTTAAATGTTTCCACAGCTTTACATTATCCTTAAAAAATACAGAAAAATCATTTTCTGGTTCTTCTGAGAAACAGCTCAACTCTCTCATCATTTATTTCCAACTGAACTCATTTCACATTAGCCCAAACTACTGCAAAGTTTGAAAGTATGAACTTCATAGGGCTAACAGCAGCATTGTTCTGTAAACAATGCCCTTGGTATAGCCCTATAGGGCTATATACCAGGTACCATTTTTACCATTATATATACCATTTTAACCATGATATATAGCATTTTTTTATAACCCTTTTTAGTTTTTATAACCCATTTATTTAGTTTATGAGATATATTATTTTTATAAAAAAAATAATATATAATAAANAACGCAACATGACAGTGAGAGGGAGGGGCCTCTCAAGACGACTTTATGTGAGAAACTGGCCCATATTTAGGCATTAGACATGTGAAAAAATCCAGAAAGCTCCACTTGGCCAGGGATGAACCCACAACCAGTGCTTGTTGGTTGTATTAACTCGGCCACTGACGAGCCATCGCACATTACAAGAGTAAATAATGAAGAATATTGATATTTATCAAGTGCACAAAAGATTCATCACAGAATTATTCAAAATTGTCAGATTTGAGGTACAGCAAATATGTGGAAAAAAAACTGATGTGATCATGGGATAATGATCATATAATAAATTTATTACAAATTGTAATAACTTACCAAATCTTGCCATTATTTTATTCATCCATCCAACACCTTCTCTGCATGGAGTACACTAAAAAAAAAAAAATATTAAGTTACAATAATATTTGAGTATTTAAAACATTACTTAAAATTTTTAAAGAAAAGTATAAGATTTAAATTTAATATGTTAAAATTCATTGAAATAAAATGTTAACATTAAAAAAAATCCAGCAATGAATTGCTTAGCTTTTCCAACAATATTTGGTGGTGCCATCTGTTATGATATTTTATTAAAAAAATTAAATTTTGATTGTAAGGATGGGTTTTATAAAAATATTGTAAATACTAATAATGAGTAAAATTGTCATTTAGTCTGATCCTACTGGAGATACACGTGATTTTTGATTTATTTTAATTTAAAATATATGCTCTCCACCTCAAAAATTAGTAGTATCTTGCTCCTATACATCATACTTTTCCATTAGCAATACAGTTGTGCTGGTCATCTATCTAATTCCTTACAGTGAAAAATTTTTTAACTGAAATAACATGACTTCAGGTGCAAATCAGAAATTTATATATAGTTAATCATGGCCTTCTGCCCCTAAGCTTTCCATACCTGGTCTCAGCTTTCATTTATCTAACTCTTTCCAAGATTGCGGAAGGACGGATGAATGGACAGATGGAAGAACAACAGTTAGAATTTATAGGTGTACAATTTTTTCAAATTGCAACCCAATAACCAAAACAAATTTCTAGTGGAAGATATACTTATTAGATTGGTTAACAATTAGCAAACATAAGAGAAGAGTCAGAAAAATCTTTGATTATAAAATATGCTAATTTTTAAAACAAAAATCCAAATTTCTTATTTCAAAACTCACCTGACCACAGCTTTCATGTTTGTAAAATTCTATTAAACGAGCAATAGCTTTTATAATATCTGTCTGTTTGTTCATCACAATGAGAGCAGCAGTTCCTAATCCAGACTGTACTTCAATCAATGCATCAAAATCCATTAGAACATTATCACATACACTGTAAACAAAAAAAATTATATCAATATAACAACAGAAGTTAAAATTCAAATAAATGCATTTAAGTTAGAAGTCCCTTAACAAATCAAGACCTAGGAGCAATAGTGATCTAATTAATAATCATATTCATTTTTCAGATATCATATATTTGGAATGCCAAAGACACACTTTATTTTGGGTATTAATGGAGTAAACATTAAATTATGAAGAAAAATATAGGAGCTTGAAATTATACTGAAAATACAAAGATGTTATCAGTTCTGAGCAATAGTGGTCTACTTGTCAGCAAGTGCTGCATCTGTTATTAACAGCAAAAGCTTAGTCAATACAGTAGAGTGTTGTTCATCCGAAAGAATTCCAGTCAGCAAATTTAAATTTTCGCTAGTGATGTGGCACTGCAATCTTTGGCTATATCTTGGGCTACTCCAATATTTTTTGTTTGTGTATGTGTTTTAGCTGGCAGCACTCTCACTTTTGTGTGGTGTTTTTCTGAGGACTATGTGTCATGCTGAATTGAACGTTTTTGATACTAGATTAACTTCTAAAATATAATTTTTTTTTTTGTTTTTATATTTTTCAATATATTTATTTTGTTTGTAAAAAATAAAGAAATAATTTTTAACGATACAATAGCCACGATTATTAATTTAAAAAGTTTACATTAGGCTTAACATTGACGAAAATTCAACGCAAAGCGACACGCAACGGAGAAAAATTTCAACACGGGATAGGTTAATGTATTTTTTTGTACATAATTGGTTATCCAAACAACCCCAGTCCCCAATTGATTCGGATAAACAACACTCTACTGTAATATATGCTACTTGAGATCATGTGATGTAAACAAATAATTGCTAGATAATAAAGAAGAATGTATGTTATTGTCAAGATTGCATATTGAAAAACCCTATCCAATAGTTAAAAGTTAAATCCATTGCCATTTTGTAATTCTTGTGGTATAAATAGTAAATGTAATCATTACATATTAAATTATAGTTTGATGGGTTAGGGAAACGCAACATGACAATGAGAGGGAGGGGCCTCTCAAGACGACTTTATGTGAGAAACTGGCCCATATTTAGGCATTAGACATGTGAAAAAATCCAGA
Source organism: Centruroides sculpturatus (assembly GCF_000671375.1). NCBI lineage: Eukaryota > Metazoa > Arthropoda > Arachnida > Scorpiones > Buthidae > Centruroides > Centruroides sculpturatus. The sequence goes on from NW_019384474.1 coordinate 492,132, forward strand.
AAGCTCCACTTGGCCAGGGATGAACCCACAACCAGTGCTTGTTGGTTGTATTAACTCGGCCACTGACGAGCCATCGCACATTACAAGATACTTTGTAAATAAAAGAAAAGAGCAAATTCCAATTTAAATACTGCATTAAATTATAGTATTTTATATCATTACTATTTTTAAAGTAAAGTTTACAAAACTGTAATAAAGTTTACAAAATCATCAAATGAATGAATGATCTATGAAAATCTTCATCACTTCATAATTATCTTACATAATATATTTGACAATTAAGAATCAAGTTATTCTTAACTTTTAACTAAAAACTTCTAATATGACAGCTGAATGACTGAGGCAGTAGACATCAACCTGCCACTCTGGAAAACCCAAATGAAGATCAGGAATCTTAGGAATTTTTAATGAGTAGTCTGTCCTGGATTTATTGAGCCTTGTCTTTCACCATTTGATCACCTTCATTATGAACCTGGCCAAACCCACAATGGGTATAATTAAAAAAGCTCATGGAATAAGAGAAATAAATCAGCCAAACAACTTTAATTAAGAATAAATTCAAACTTCATAATTTAAGTTTTTATATTATATTCATTTGTAAATACACTCAAACAAACCTTTACATATGCAGCCGTAATTTAATAGATAAATTCAAACGTTTTCGACCATATTCAATGGCCTTTATCAAGAAAAACTGAAAAATCGAACTTCGAATTAAAAATTTGCATTACCGATACAAGCGTTATTTTTGGAACGTTTTTAAAAAGATATTCTATCGTATAAGCGCCATCTCTACATATTGGCTATAAATAGTTAACATAATACCAATAAATACATTAAAACACAATAAAGTGTTAAAATAATGCCCGTAAATACATTAAAATACAATAAAGTGCATATAGAAACAAGAGTCAAGAGAGTTGCCGCTATGCTATGCATGTTCGCCATGCTGCCGATATTTTGCTTGCATCCCGGAAGTTGATAGCTAAACCTTTTTGGCTTGTTTTGCAGATATGCCAGGCTTCGGCGTATCTGAGGTGCTTTCTGTCGCGTACTATTTGTACCAATTTAGCTTGGTCCCACTCCGCTTTGACCTCTTGTGGGTCGGCTAAGACGTACGTCGCCAGCGCTGTGCATGGCTGCTCTTTTCTTATATTTCTCTGATGCTCTAACAGCCTTTGTTTGATGGATCTTCCGGTAGCCCCGATGTAGAACATCATATTCTGCCTCCGTGTGTCTGTAACCGGGATTCTGTAGACTCCTGGAATAGTGTTCTTGTCCACAGCATCTTTGTCTGCCCTTAGCAACTGATAAATAGTGGGACTCCTTTTGTATACTATTCTTTTCTTTGTAGCAGCTCCTATTCGCCTATATACGTTGCTTAGCGAGGCCTTGTACTCCATCGTTGTGAACTCTTCTGTATTTTGTAGACTTCTCATCTTGCTACGTGTCTTACATAGGCTTTTTATAGCTTTAGTATTAATCCCGTGTCTCTTAGCTAATTTATTGATATAACCGAGCTCTTCGTTTCTGTCCTGGGTACTGCTGCAGTGCGAATAAGCTCGCGCGATGAGCGCCCGGAATGCTGCTAGCTTATACTTAGGCGGGTCGTGTGAATTCCATGGGATAAATATCGGGTTGTACGTAGGCTTTCT
>NW_019384474.1:494019-511440 GCF_000671375.1 Centruroides sculpturatus
TGTTAGAGCATCAGAGAAATATAAGAAAAGAGCAGCCATGCACAGCGCTGGCGACGTACGTCTTAGCCGACCCACAAGAGGTCAAAGCGGAGTGGGACCAAGCTAAATTGGTACAAATAGTACGCGACAGAAAGCACCTCAGATACGCCGAAGCCTGGCATATCTGCAAAACAAGCCAAAAAGGTTTAGCTATCAACTTCCGGGATGCAAGCAAAATATCGGCAGCATGGCGAACATGCATAGCATAGCGGCAACTCTCTTGACTCTTGTTTCTATGTGCACTTTATTGTATTTTAATGTATTTACGGGCATTATTTTAACACTTTATTGTGTTTTAATGTATTTATTGGTATTATGTTAACTATTTATAGCCAATATGTAGAGATGGCGCTTATACGATAGAATATCTTTTTAAAAACGTTCCAAAAATAACGCTTGTATCGGTAACGCAAATTTTTAATTCGAAGTTCGATTTTTCAGTTTTTCTTGATAAAGGCCATTGAATATGGTCGAAAACGTTTGAATTTATCTATTAAATTACGGCTGCATATGTAAAGGTTTGTTTGAGTGTATTTAGTTAAGAAATGCAGTCTCTGACGAGTTATATTCATTTGTTGTATGCACAAATCTTTTATTTTTTCAACAGCCACAATTGGTAACTAGAATTCTCATCAGTTAATATTAATTATCTTGTTGTTCTACATATTATCTAATCTCAAAAATAATTTATTTTGTTTACTATATTTTACAAATGCTTAATGACATAAATTACGTATGATAATTTTTATTATAATTTGTTGCTTGTTATTTTAAAAAATATTTTGTGAATTTAATCAAATGACAAGTAAAACGGCAAAGCCATTTTTGGGACAAGAATATGTCTCGAAGAGTGCAAGCAACACATGCACAAATCTCGCACTCACGCCTGTTTGTAGAAACAGTCTCAGCATTTTGTATTTTATTTTGACCTGGTTCTCGGTCCCCTGACTAACTAACTACAAGTCTGGTTTATTTTATGTGCACATGATTTGGGCACCAAATACTCTGTGCCAAATTGCAACTCCTGACATGTACTCCTCCATAGCTCTAAGGTATGCAGCCGTTGACAGCAGTGCGATTTTAGAGATGAGACATAGTCTCAACAATAAAGCCAGATAATTGACAATATATTAATAATCACTTAAATAATTTGAGCTTGGTTTTCTATATAATTTTCTGAATGTACTCATTAGATTTGAAAAGTTTGAGTAAATTTGAGCAAAGCAAAGTATCAATTTTTATTGTTCACCTTTTTTTCTTTCTCATTTTCAGAAATATTTTAAAATTTTTTAGATAAAATTGTAAGTGTATTTATTATTCTAAACTTACTGTTTTGGTATAACTGGAGTAGAAGATCCACCAGGTATAACTCCAAGCAAATTATCCCATCCACCAATAACTCCTCCAGAATGCCGTTCGATAAGTTCACGCAACGGAATTGACATTTCTTCTTCGACGGTACAAGGATATTTAACATGACCGGATATATTGAATAACTGAAATAAAATAAAATAGATATATAATGGATATTTTAACTTGGATTACTCCAATCTCTCAAATGATCAGAACATACTAAGAATTTAACATTTAATTCAAGGGTAAGGGATTATGTAAAATATTAAAGAAATCCAATTGAATAAAAAAAACAAATAATAATATAACAAGAATAATTTCATCAGCTGCTGTTCATTATAGTTAAAATTAAATTTCACTAAAGTAATTATTACTACTACTATACCAACTTTTCCAAAAAGTTTGCTAATTATTCTTTTACTTCTCTTAAAACAAATTTAAAGAAGAAAAAATACTATTTTCTCCATTTTCAGTATCTTCTAGGATGTTTTACTTTTTCAAGGAAAGGTCTTCCAGCACTTCTTTTATTCCTAAACTCTTGTATTCTGAGAACAATTTTCCTGACTGCGCGGAAATTACAAAAGCAATTCTTTGTAGATGGGCATCTTTCTGTTTTTAAACAGATCTTCAAATCAAACATCCAGAATTCTTAATAGATATCTAAAATTTTTAATACAGATTTGAGAAGATATCATTCTTCATGAACATTCCAATGTCTATATATTTAACAATCCACAAAACCTTTTTATAATGGTGTTGTGTCCGTAACAAACTTCACTGTTTTTGACCTCCACCAAGGTCTTCTTCAGGTGGTGACTAAACGGTGTCTCCTCTTGACCGTTGTAACGATGACGCCCGAGATGTAAACAATGCGCGTATCGCATTTCACCCCTCTGCTTGTCCCAGTTTGAATTCTTTGAATAAGTATCTGCACGCCTGCGTGATCATCTCTCTGTCTTTAAAGTTGATGCAGGTGCCCACCAACGTTGGCTTTATAAATCTCCCAGGTCTCCAGGTGACAGATGTGATCAATACAAAATGCCTGTCTAATTACTTTGGTGTTTTGGAAGTCCGCCCAAATTTCAGGGTTGGTAACGTAGGCTGACAAGGTGGTGGTGTGCCTGTTATTTTTAATATCCGATTGATGTTCACATAACCGTTTTTGTGTTGAGCGGATGGTGGAGCCAATGTAAACCAAGTCTCTATGGAATCTATCGTCCCTGATGGGAATGGAATATACCCCTGGGGCCCTGTTGAGATCTATCAGGTCCTTGGCATTACGCAGCAGGTCGTAAATAGTGCCGGTTCTCCTGTATGCGATCTTCGTGCGATTACGGCAAGCAATCTCCCTGTATAGGGGGTCTAAATGTTGGTTGAACCGCACGACTGCGCGTCTATCGTTCTTAATGGGTTGGTGGCCACCGTCCGGCATAGGCAGGGGGTTACCACTGCAGTGTGGGGGATGGTTGGCACAGGCACGGGCTAAACCATGAATCATGCATTTACTGTAGCCATGCTCAACCGCAATTTTTTCTATGCAGCGGAGCGCTAACCGCGTGTCACAAGTGTTTTTTCTTTTTGTTTCCATACTTATGTAGTTACCATTTTTGTGTTTAGTAAATGTTTTCATTTTGATTCCTGAGCATTTGTGCCCATCATTAGTCTGATAAGCCCTCACTATTATCTGTCTCACAGTTGTTGATAATTTAATTAATATGATATGTGATAGTTGCAGTAGAATGGAAAAATGGATGTTCTCTCTGATCACTCGAACTTTGAATCTTTTGCTTAATTTATTACCTATGTTGTCCTTGTTAACCTATGTTCCTGTCTATAGAAAAGCTGTTATTAAAATGGAGGCAAAAAACTAAGGTCTTAATACATGTAAAAAGTTTTTTATATTTCATTTTGTTGGTTATCTCAACAGTTACTTTTTATATCTTTTGATGATTCAGATCATTAAACTTTATCTGGTTAACTCAAGTCATCTTCCAAATTTTGAAAACTTTAAGTTAACCTATTTCAAATTTACAAGTTTAACTATATCTTATCCAACAAGTAAGTATCCACTATATACAGTATATAATTTCAATTAACCAAATTATTATGAAATAATACAAAATAGCTGAATCTATTAAATCTAATACAGTGAAAACTGCTTAGGCGACCACCTGCATTCGACGGGCACCTGTCAAAACGGGCAAAAATTTCTGGCACCGAATAGTTTATCCATAGAGTCTTCGTATAAGTTACCTGTATTAAACGACCACCTGTGTAACGCGACCGCGGGCATCGATTTTTGGTCCGAAACAACATACAACACCTGTAATAAGTGACCACTTTCGCGAGTGTATCTGGTCTAAACTATTGTTCGAACCCATCTCAACAACGTTTCCCCCTCCAAATATAATGAATTAGTGTAAACTCTCGCTTGAACTCATCCTGGGCACTTCTCCCACCCTTGAAATTAGGTGCAGGTGTTAATAAATTAGACTAGCAAGAAAGGAAATTCATTTCAGTTTGTTGGAAAATGTCGGAAAAACGAAAGAAATGCAAAGTGTTGGCATTAGAAGATCGTGTTAAAATTATCACAGAAAGTGAAAATGGTTTATCACAACGGCAATTAGTGGCGAAGTTTAACTGGAAAAACGAAATTTATTTTACAGTACACCTACAGTATTTTCCTTAGGGGTTTAAAATATTGTACACAATACAATTAATCGATTGACCTCATCGTTTGATAAAATTTATTTTATTTATTTATTTATTTATTTTTGAAGCTTATATACAGTATTGTACATGTGCGATAAATAGTTTCTCTATCAACCTACCTTATTTCCACGATATTTTTAGAAAAATAATATCCAAATAATTTTCGCACGCAAAATATTCAAAAAGCAATAAACGCATTAATTAATTAATGCAAAAATCAGTTTTACAGGCAACCTTCCTTTTTCGAATGTAATGAAATCGTATTATGAGAAAAAATAATAAAATCGTTTTATTATTAATTAATAATTTTCTTGTTGTACTTAAGAAAATATTAAATATAAAAAATACAGTATTTTTAAAGTTAAACTAACGAAAACCAAAACCAATGTGTTGTAGAGATAGGATGCGCTTGTATATCGATGACGTAATACACGTAACTGAGGAGCGAACGAAAAGAATCGAGTTGAATTAATTAAGTCGAAAAAAAAGAAAGTGTGCATTATAATCGAGAATATGCGATATTGTATTAATCTTTGAAATATTGGTATTAAATCTGTCTTACAAAATCACGACGACTCCCGTAAATCGAGTTATCCGATAAGAATAAAATACAATACTAATATAGTCCTATCGCTGAAAAAATTCGCTTCTTTTTGTTCACCTCGAGTTTTGCTTTTAGTAGAAATGGCTAAAAAGTGCGCAAAATACATACAGAAATACGGTATTACGACACCATCTGTATTGGACGACCACCTGTCTAAAAGACCACTTTTTCAAGGAACCGTGGGTGGTCTCCATAGACAGGTTTTACTGTATATAAAATTTGGACTTATATGTTTATAAATCAATAAAGATAAAATTCTGTTTTCTATTAAAATAAAGTCAAAATATTCTCTTAATATTGATTCTGAATGAATTAAAATGGTCTATATATCTTATATTTTTTCATCGTCAATAAATTCAATATATTGTTACAAATCTTATTACTAATATAAACTTACAACAATCATATTATTTTATCAAATTTCATCAGAATTCTGATACTTAACAACAATATTCACAGAAATGACTAATTTAAGAATGCACCACCATATATGTAAAAAGTATCGCAATTTAATTCTTCCATTATCTATTTTAGGACAATTTTTTTATGCTTCATAAAAATTCATAAAAAATTGCTATTCCATTGATAAAGTCATTTATATAAACTATAAATCTAGATGATTAAGTAAAAAATAGTAAATTAGATTACAATATATATAGCGGTAATGTAGCTTTAAGCATTGATTTGCTTAATTTATTAAAGCTGTTTTCAATAAATTAGGAAAAATAATCAGTTACATTTAAATTTTAAGATAATAATTCTGGTAAAATAAAAGCTTACATTTTGGGAATACAGTAGAGCATCAATTATCCGAATCAATTGGGGACTGGGGTTGTTAGGAAAATTGATTTTTTAGATAACCGATTCCGATTATCTACAAAAAAATACATTATTAATAAGTATATTAATATATCCCATGTTTAAATTTTTCTCTGTTGCGTATCGCTTCATGTTGAAATTTTGTCGACGTTAAGACTAACAAAAATTTTTATAATAATAATTGTGGCTATTGTATCATTAAAAATTATTTCTTTATTTTGTACAAATAAAATAAATACATTGAAAAATATAAAAACAAAAAAATTATACTTTAGAAGTTAATCTAGTATCAAAAATGTTTGATTCAGCACGACATAGTCCGACTGGAACGCTTTCGGTTAACCGACATTTTGGTTGATTGGCATTCAGATAATCAACGCTCTACTGTATTTAGAAAAATCCATTTTTAAATATACTAAAACCATACAGTAATTCCTATGTACACTTACAAGAATTTTCTGATAAACCCACTCATGAAGTTCATAAATGGGTTCATCTGCATATACTGGAAAGTAAACATTTTTTATATAAATTTATAAAATAATAATTATAATTTTTAAATATGTGTAAAATTTGTTTTATCAAACAAAATTTTGTTTAAGTTTTTTGAATGTTGTGAATATTCCAAAACAAATAATAGGTTTTTGTAATCTAATTCATTTAGCAATTTAAAAACAACATATAAAATCAAAAATTAAAGAATGGATCCCTGTTAATGTCTTTTCATTTAGAAATCTCAGAAATAATGCAAGATTAAAAAATCATTCAAAAAATTATAACTTATCTTACTTTTGTTCCACTGTTTCGTGGTCTTCCAAATGACACAAACCATTCCCCTCCTCTTCGACAAATATCTGGAGCAACAGCTACAGTTTCAACATTAGCAACAGTAGTAGGGCAACCAAAGACTCCTACATCAGCTGGAAACGGAGGTTTCAAACGAGGTTTACCTTGTTTACCTTCCAAGGATTCAATTAAAGCCTGATAACAGATAAAATATTCATTTAAAAAATTAACGCAATTAAAAAATGATTAAAAAATTCAATTAAACCAAAACAAATTCTTAACATCTGAGATAATCATCATCGAATATATTGAATTATTGTATTATTTATCAAACAATTTTCTTAAATACAGTATAAAAAGTTGTGCATTTTTATCAAAAATTTCATATTATTGTTATTTTATCATTTGCGTATTTAATCTTGGCATTTGATAACCTTAAATTTAATAAGGATGAAAATATTACAGATAGCAATACAAAAAAGTTTATAATAATGCATTTCTGAAATTATATATAGATTATAGATGGTCATTGTATTAAGCTAAATCATTAAGTTGATAAAAGTAATTTATCGCTAGCAACGTAAGCAAAATGCTTACTAACTGAAAGCATCCTAGACATCATAGGTTGCATTGCCATATTTTTTTCAAATAAAATGCACACCCCAACTTTTTTCATGATTTTTTGGAAAAATACTTAGATTAATCAAGTAAATATGATAATTCACAAAGGGATATATGACACCAATCAATCTTCAGTCAATTTCCATTTTAATTTTAATTCTATTATATCTAATAGATTTTTAATAGTTTTAAATATAATTTCTAGGATAAATATATAAAATGATTTTTACATAATACAAAAGTTTGAAATGAATAAAATGAAAATACATTCATTCTTTCAAAGTTAAACTATACTTAATTTATTAATAATTAAAGTAATAAAATTGTGTGTTGAAAATAGGAAAATTTTATAATTAATTAATTTGTTTATAAATAAAACCCAAAAGTATAATTAATCTTAAAAATTAATAATTAACTGTTTACACATAATTAGTTTATATGGTTAAGTTTAGGGGGTGGGGAGATAATGGGGGTCATGTGTATCTCCAGTAGGGTCAAACTTAATGAATTACAATCTTACTCATTATTAGCATTTAAAAGTTTTTATAAAAACCCATCCCTTGAAATTAAGCTATTTGCCATTTTATAATAGTTAAAAGTATAAAAATTTATTTTAATAAAATATGATAACAAATGGGATCACCAAAATTTTAAATAAACCAGCAACAAGTTGCTCAACTTTCCAGACAGGAGTTCAGCAACTCATTGATGGTTTATTTCATAAGTGAATTATTATTATTATTTCCATATCATAATTAGATAATCTGTTATTACAATTCTAATGTACTTTATTAAAATAAAAAATTTTTAGAACACTTACTGTTTCTTCTCCACAGATATAAGCCCCTGCACCACGATGTACATATACATCAAAATCATAACCTGAACCACAAGCATTCTTTCCAATTAATCCTGCATTATAAGCTTCTTGAATTGCTACTTGCATATTCGATGCTTCATTATAAAATTCTCCTCGTATATATATGTATGCTGTAAACAAGTCCATCATTGAAATTTGTCTTAAAAAGGTGTATATAATAAATTTACGTTTAACAATTATTATTATTAAGTATACAGAAAGTCAAGATAAACAAATCTTTATTTCTTAAATATTTCTTATCCAGAGTAATTTGAATATCTAACTTTAAAAATATATACTTTAAATTAGGCCTGGTCAATCCAAATTCTTTTGCGGGCCACTTTGATCATGCATAACATTACAGTGGGCCACAATTTCGGCAATCGTGCTTGTAAAAAAGTAAAACAAATACAAAATGAATAAGATTTTATTGTTATACCAAGAGTTTGTACTTGCACTTGTGCATTATAACAATGACACATGCAAGTTTTCACTTATTTAATTCTTTTGGTATACACACAACAGGAAACAAAAGTTTTAATAGATATATAATATAATATCACTTAGCAGGCCACACAATTTAACATGATGGGCCACGGGTTGGCTAGGCCTGCTTTAAATAATTCATATTTTACATACATAATTTACATTAATCTGTTATTATTATTATGAAAATGATAATTTGTAGTCCATTTTAAATTATGTATATTATTAACACTTGAAATAAAGTTAAATTTTAATCACAGTTTAACAGACAGTTTTTGAATTAGTCACTATTGATTAATTTAAACAAATATATAGTTATAGTCATAATAATTGTTTTTATTAACTAAAGAATATTTTTATTATCTTAATGAAAAATATATGTTTGAATATTCAAAAAATAATCATTTGTTTGAGCTCTAAACACAGACCAACTGCCATATAATATCAAGCTATTATTATATTATCATATATATTATAAGGCAGTTGGTGGCTTTATAGTGATGAATCAGGTTTCAGAAGATGTTTGTATTTGTTTGAGCTCATTGAACCTACATGATATTCAAAAATTTGTCTGAAGACATCTTCATTTCAGAGATAAAAATGCTTGTAACTTTGGATTTCTGTTCTGCATTGATATTGTNAAAAGAAAGTGTGCATTATAATCGAGAATATGCGATATTGTATTAATCTTTGAAATATTGGTATTAAATATATCTTACAAAATCACGACGACTCCCGTAAATCGAGTTATCCGATAAGAATAAAATACAATACTAATATAGTCCTATCGCTGAAAAAATTCGCTTCTTTTTGCTCACCTCGAGTTTTGCTTTTAGTAGAAATGGCTAAAAAGTGCGCAAAATACATACAGAAATACAGTATTACGACACCATCTGTATTGGACGACCACCTGTCTAAAAGACCACTTTTTCAAGGAACCGTGGGTGGTCTCCATAGACAGGTTTTACTGTATATAAAATTTGGACTTATATGTTTATAAATCAATAAAGATAAAATTCTGTTTTCTATTAAAATAAAGTCAAAATATTCTCTTAATATTGATTCTGAATGAATTAAAATGGTCTATATATCTTATATTTTTTCATCGTCAATAAATTCAATATATTGTTACAAATCTTATTACTAATATAAACTTACAACAATCATATTATTTTATCAAATTTCATCAGAATTCTGATACTTAACAACAATATTCACAGAAATGACTAATTTAAGAATGCACCACCATATATGTAAAAAGTATCGCAATTTAATTCTTCCATTATCTATTTTAGGACAATTTTTTTATGCTTCATAAAAATTCATAAAAAATTGCTATTCCATTGATAAAGTCATTTATATAAACTATAAATCTAGATGATTAAGTAAAAAATAGTAAATTAGATTACAATATATATAGCGGTAATGTAGCTTTAAGCATTGATTTGCTTAATTTATTAAAGCTGTTTTCAATAAATTAGGAAAAATAATCAGTTACATTTAAATTTTAAGATAATAATTCTGGTAAAATAAAAGCTTACATTTTGGGAATACAGTAGAGCATCAATTATCCGAATCAATTGGGGACTGGGGTTGTTAGGAAAATTGATTTTTTAGATAACCGATTCCGATTATCTACAAAAAAATACATTATTAATAAGTATATTAATATATCCCATGTTTAAATTTTTCTCTGTTGCGTATCGCTTCATGTTGAAATTTTGTCGACGTTAAGACTAACAAAAATTTTTATAATAATAATTGTGGCTATTGTATCATTAAAAATTATTTCTTTATTTTGTACAAATAAAATAAATACATTGAAAAATATAAAAACAAAAAAATTATACTTTAGAAGTTAATCTAGTATCAAAAATGTTTGATTCAGCACGACATAGTCCGACTGGAACGCTTTCGGTTAACCGACATTTTGGTTGATTGGCATTCAGATAATCAACGCTCTACTGTATTTAGAAAAATCCATTTTTAAATATACTAAAACCATACAGTAATTCCTATGTACACTTACAAGAATTTTCTGATAAACCCACTCATGAAGTTCATAAATGGGTTCATCTGCATATACTGGAAAGTAAACATTTTTTATATAAATTTATAAAATAATAATTATAATTTTTAAATATGTGTAAAATTTGTTTTATCAAACAAAATTTTGTTTAAGTTTTTTGAATGTTGTGAATATTCCAAAACAAATAATAGGTTTTTGTAATCTAATTCATTTAGCAATTTAAAAACAACATATAAAATCAAAAATTAAAGAATGGATCCCTGTTAATGTCTTTTCATTTAGAAATCTCAGAAATAATGCAAGATTAAAAAATCATTCAAAAAATTATAACTTATCTTACTTTTGTTCCACTGTTTCGTGGTCTTCCAAATGACACAAACCATTCTCCTCCTCTTCGACAAATATCTGGAGCAACAGCTACAGTTTCAACATTAGCAACAGTAGTAGGGCAACCAAAGACTCCTACATCAGCTGGAAACGGAGGTTTCAAACGAGGTTTACCTTGTTTACCTTCCAAGGATTCAATTAAAGCCTGATAACAGATAAAATATTCATTTAAAAAATTAACGCAATTAAAAAATGATTAAAAAATTCAATTAAACCAAAACAAATTCTTAACATCTGAGATAATCATCATCGAATATATTGAATTATTGTATTATTTATCAAACAATTTTCTTAAATACAGTATAAAAAGTTGTGCATTTTTATCAAAAATTTCATATTATTGTTATTTTATCATTTGCGTATTTAATCTTGGCATTTGATAACCTTAAATTTAATAAGGATGAAAATATTACAGATAGCAATACAAAAAAGTTTATAATAATGCATTTCTGAAATTATATATAGATTATAGATGGTCATTGTATTAAGCTAAATCATTAAGTTGATAAAAGTAATTTATCGCTAGCAACGTAAGCAAAATGCTTACTAACTGAAAGCATCCTAGACATCATAGGTTGCATTGCCATATTTTTTTCAAATAAAATGCACACCCCAACTTTTTTCATGATTTTTTGGAAAAATACTTAGATTAATCAAGTAAATATGGTAATTCACAAAGGGATATATGACACCAATCAATCTTCAGTCAATTTCCATTTTAATTTTAATTCTATTATATCTAATAGATTTTTAATAGTTTTAAATATAATTTCTAGGATAAATATATAAAATGATTTTTACATAATACAAAAGTTTGAAATGAATAAAATGAAAATACATTCATTCTTTCAAAGTTAAACTATACTTAATTTATTAATAATTAAAGTAATAAAATTGTGTGTTGAAAANTTTTTCAAAAATATAACGAAAATCTGAAATGTATGTTATTCTATAATTTTTTAAAAATATTTATGTAAAAACTAAAATACTATTGATAGTTTAATTTTAATCTAACCTAGTAAATAAAAGAAATTCAAACATTGCTAGAAGGAAAAAAAAATTAAGAAAACAATCAAAAATTTTTTTTATATGTAAACAGTTTAATTGTAAGTAATTATCAAAAAATTCTTTATGTAAAAATGCCCCTTATAATATTTTATAAATTTTAACTTAAATTTTTTATAGTACTACTGAAGAGGGTAAAACTGGTTATTTGGCTGAAATGCATATTGTAAAAAAGAAGTATAATATTGAATAAAATCTCTTTCTAAATGCAATAATTGTCCACGAGGTCACAATTGGTATGTGGTTAATGTATAAATTTGAGATCATCCCGCAATCTCAAACACACTATTTTAGATATTACATGTTAATTATTTAAAACCACCCTTCTTTGTTTCACAATTTGTTTTTGGTAACTAACACTTATAAAAAATATATTACGTACCTGCTCGAGCACCCATTGCTCTTCCAGCAACTAAACATCCTTCTATTAGTTTATGGGGATCGTGGCGCATAATTTCACGATCTTTACACGTTCCAGGTTCCCCTTCATCAGCATTAACCACCAAGTATTTTGGTCTAAAAACAAGAAGAGAAGCAATAAGTTTGCTTAAAATTAAAATAAACTTCTTATCATAAGAAAATATATCAAATTTCCAAATATAAATTTAAAAACAAAAATGTGAATACATGTAATTAAAAGAGTTCTGATAAACTGCATATAAAAAACTAAAATAAAAAACCAATTTATTAAATAAATACACATTTTTATAAAATGTTATTTCTCTATTTAAATGTTTTCTAAAATTTGTAATTCTGTCTTCAGAAAAATTTATAAGTTACAGTAGTATCTCAAGATATAAGATCATAGAACAATGTTAAAAATGTTCAGTACTCAAATTCTAAAGCAGTTATGCATAAAAAACTGATTAAAGTTATGTATATAGAAATCTTTATATTCTGTGTTTTTGAAATACGACGTTCTTAATAAATTTTTAAATCTTGCTGAATTTTATTTACACACCTTCCATCTGAAGGTTTATTCATAAAACTCCATTTCATTCCTGTTGGAAAACCAGCACCGCCTCTTCCTCTCAATCCTGATGTTTTAATTTCTTTTAAAATCCATTCTTCTCCTTTCAGTAAAATCTCTTTTGTTTTATACCAATCTCCCTAACAAATTAAAATACATACATAAAATAAATTGTAAATAAATTCTAAAATGCAATATTTGAATCAGCAAAAATATCATTGAATCATAAATAATTTAGATTTATTATACTCTCAGTTGGTGGCTTTATAGTGATGAATCAGGTTTCAGAAGATGTTTGTATTTGTTTGAGCTCATTGAACCTACATGATATTCAAAAATTTGTCTGAAGACATCTTCATTTCAGAGATAAAAATGCTTGTAACTTTGGATTTCTGTTCTGCATTGATATTGTCATAAATATGCTTTTGTAAAACATTAATTAACTAAAAATCTTCATCTACCTTTAATAAATATAAATATTTAGACTTGTCTAAGTTTCTAGTTAATTCACTTTTTTATGCATAAATTTACATTACATGTATGGCCCACTTGAAAGAATACAAAATATTAATTAAATTCATATATTTACTTCTAGATTGTTAAACTTATAAACAGCAGCTTATGATCAGAAATATTACCAACAAAAAAGGAAAGAATTCAATTAATAAAATATAAATAATATAAAAAATATTAATATAAACACTAAAATAATGTGTTTGAGATTAGGGAATGATCTCAAATTTATACATTAACCACTTACAATTGAGACCTTATGGACAATTATTGCATTTAGAAAGATGTTTTAGTCAATATCATACTTCTTTTTTACAATATGCATTTCAGCCAAATAAACAGTTTGGCCCTCTTCAGTTGTACTATAAAAAAATTTAAAATACATAAGGGTTAAAATTTATAAAATATTATAAGGAATACTTTTACATAAAGAATTTTTTGATGATTACTTACAACTAAACTGTTTACATATAAAAAACTGTATATTGCATAAACTGTACATAAAATGATAAAAATAAAAACTTTTGTATAGATGAAACCAAATCACAATTAAAATTAAGGATTAAAGAACATGAAGCTGGTATTAGGTTAAAATATAAAGAATTTCCATGGTTTACACACATCAAAGAATATAACTGTAAAATAAACAAAAATAACATTAAAATTTTATGTACAGAAAAAAATCTAATAAAAAGGAGAATTAAAGAATATCGTTTTATAAAAAAATTGAAAAAGTTTGTTAAATTTAAATGATGGACTGAAATTAGACATGCGTTGGAATTGTCATCCTGTAATAAATAGTTTCTGTAACCACAACAGCACAGTAAAAACTGCAATTCTTGTCGTGTAGTTAAAGTGTATTAGAAAGCAAAGCTGTAACGTCAATTTTGTAAAACTTGTGAAAAAATATATTTTTCAAAAATATAACGAAAATCTGAAATGTATGTTATTCTATAATTTTTTAAAAATATTTATGTAAAAACTAAAATACTATTGATAGTTTAATTTTAATCTAACCTAGTAAATAAAAGAAATTCAAACATTGCTAGAAGGAAAAAAAAATTAAGAAAACAATCAAAAATTTTTTTTATATGTAAACAGTTTAATTGTAAGTAATTATCAAAAAATTCTTTATGTAAAAATGCCCCTTATAATATTTTATAAATTTTAACTTAAATTTTTTATAGTACTACTGAAGAGGGTAAAACTGGTTATTTGGCTGAAATGCATATTGTAAAAAAGAAGTATAATATTGAATAAAATCTCTTTCTAAATGCAATAATTGTCCACGAGGTCACAATTGGTATGTGGTTAATGTATAAATTTGAGATCATCCCGCAATCTCAAACACACTATTTTAGATATTACATGTTAATTATTTAAAACCACCCTTCTTTGTTTCACAATTTGTTTTTGGTAACTAACACTTATAAAAAATATATTACGTACCTGCTCGAGCACCCATTGCTCTTCCAGCAACTAAACATCCTTCTATTAGTTTATGGGGATCGTGGCGCATAATTTCACGATCTTTACACGTTCCAGGTTCCCCTTCATCAGCATTAACCACCAAGTATTTTGGTCTAAAAACAAGAAGAGAAGCAATAAGTTTGCTTAAAATTAAAATAAACTTCTTATCATAAGAAAATATATCAAATTTCCAAATATAAATTTAAAAACAAAAATGTGAATACATGTAATTAAAAGAGTTCTGATAAACTGCATATAAAAAACTAAAATAAAAAACCAATTTATTAAATAAATACACATTTTTATAAAATGTTATTTCTCTATTTAAATGTTTTCTAAAATTTGTAATTCTGTCTTCAGAAAAATTTATAAGTTACAGTAGTATCTCAAGATATAAGATCATAGAACAATGTTAAAAATGTTCAGTACTCAAATTCTAAAGCAGTTATGCATAAAAAACTGATTAAAGTTATGTATATAGAAATCTTTATATTCTGTGTTTTTGAAATACGACGTTCTTAATAAATTTTTAAATCTTGCTGAATTTTATTTACACACCTTCCATCTGAAGGTTTATTCATAAAACTCCATTTCATTCCTGTTGGAAAACCAGCACCGCCTCTTCCTCTCAATCCTGATGTTTTAATTTCTTTTAAAATCCATTCTTCTCCTTTCAGTAAAATCTCTTTTGTTTTATACCAATCTCCCTAACAAATTAAAATACATACATAAAATAAATTGTAAATAAATTCTAAAATGCAATATTTGAATCAGCAAAAATATCATTGAATCATAAATAATTTAGATTTATTATACTCTCAATTTTAAAAGTATACAAATAAAAATTTATAGCCAGATGATCTGCCAAATTATTAGGCTATAATAATATGACTAAGTTAATAATTCAATATGAAGTAATTTGTCTAGAGATAGGTGGTTAAGTTGCCATCTCATGATATTTTCAATAATTATAATAAATTAATTTTTAATTTAAAATTTCTGGAAGAATTGGATTTATGGAGTTTTTTTATATATAAAAATTTATATCAAATATTATAAAAAATGTATTTTAAATTAGAAGAATGAATCGATACGAGTGACAATGGCTACTTCTTGTGTAAATGGCATCAAAGATGTAGAAAATTAAAAATATGTTCACTTATTAGACATTAATATTTTACATTATTTATTATAATTAATGAATTAAGAAAATTGGAAAAATATAAAAAATGTACTAGTACCAGGACACTGCTCCTTCTCAAAGACAAAAGATTTAAAATTACTTTGAAAGTTTTAATGGAAGTTTCCTAAATGATGTAAAAATCTTTTTAAACTATTATTTTTGTAGCAATATGATTTTTATGAATGAAATAAATAAGATTATTTAGCATTAGTACAGTAAGTAGTTTAGTAGTTTAATAGTAAAAATTTATCAGTATTAATCTAATCTGTTAAATGTGTCAATTGTAAAGGCACAGCTTTTCATCTTTTTATCTATTGATCTAACAAATTTATTTCAGATTTCAATATCATTCTTACTGATTTGCTATGGATTTGAGCAATGTCATGTTAGCATGATAAAAATTTTCTTAAAACTAAAGTGTAGTTCTACTGTAATGTAAAAAAAAAATATTGTTTTTTAATGGAATAATTAATACTAAACATGAAAAATGTTCAAGTGCTTTTGAGCTTAACAGTTCATCTTTAGAGCACTGTTCTATTGCTATGAAAGCACAAAATTGAGAAAAATTCTAATCTTAATAATAATGACTTCACTAGGGTTGGCTAGGCCTGCTTTAAATAATTCATATTTTACATACATAATTTACATTAATCTGTTATTATTATTATGAAAATGATAATTTGTAGTCCATTTTAAATTATGTATATTATTAACACTTGAAATAAAGTTAAATTTTAATCACAGTTTAACAGACNAGGTCCTTGCAGCTAGTTAAGAAAAAAATCAAAAGATTACATAAATGTATTGAAAATTTTACATTAAAAAATAATTAATAAAACAAACAATGTAACATTGTGTAACGACGTGTAAACAGTAAGTTTGTGAACTATTTCTAAGGTGTTACCAGATTATCTGAGTCATGCTTGTTAACAACCAAGTTAAATTTTAAACTTCTCTCATAAATCCAAATAGATGCCATTCAAATATTATCTCTCAATTTTCTCCACTTGATCTCAGGATCCAATGAGATTTAAATCTAGGTTTAGTTCTAAGATGTGTTGTATCTACAGAGGAGGCTATATCTACACTGTTCCATAATTCTCTCCCCAATGTTTCAAACTCTTACACCTATAAATTCTGACTGTGTACCATCTCATATTCCTTTGAGTTTTATTGTACTTCTACAGGCAATTAGTTTTATACTTTGTATACATCTTTGCTTATGCACTCTCTAGGAATGCAACCGCAAGTAAATTATGATTTTACTACATTTAAATATATATTATATACAATGTAATTATTACAAATAAATTAATCAATTAAAATATTTTATGTAGAATATTAAATAAAAACTATATGATATTTCTTAACTAACTCTGCTTAATGCTCCTTTAAGCTTCCAATCATGACGTCCATACAAATTTGTGAATATTCTATCTTCATCTTTCAAAGGTCCAAATTTAGTCTAAACCATGTAAAAAAAAAAAAAAACAGGGTTATATGTTACCTAATGTACTTTATTAAA
>NW_019384474.1:514833-560781 GCF_000671375.1 Centruroides sculpturatus
CCTACAAAGCACTAAAAAAACTATATTACACACAAATGTACGAACAAATAAAAACCCAGCGAAGCGGGTCCTTGCAGCTAGTATATATATAAAAATGGATGTGTGTGTCCCTATATTTCACTTTTCAACCAAAACTACATGTCGCACATGAATGGTGTTTGTATGTGGTAGTAGCCCCAAGTCTCCATTCGTGCACTATGGTGGTTGCGTCTCGATAGCTATAAGGGTGCAGGAGATATGGGCTTGAAAGTGGAAAATTTTCTATTTCGATTTTAAAAATGTTCGAACCATTTTAAATTCGAATTTGAATTCGAATTGGTTCGATTATAGAATGATTGTAAACGTTCCAGAAAACTGATCAAATTGAAAATAGTTCGTTTGACTGGATGTAAAAATTCTCTAATTAGTCTGGAAATGGGGGACCTAATTCTTGCATTCTGTGAAAACAGGTAAGATTGGCTATAATATAATTATCTTAATCTTCACTATCGTTACTTTTTGCCCACAAATAAAAACCCAGCGAAGTGTGTCCTTGCAGCTAGATTCTAGATTACTTAGAAAAACAGTCTTTTATATATAAAAAAAAACTATATTACATACAAATAAAAACCCAGCAAAGCAGGTCCTTGCAGCTAGTTAAGAAAAAAATCAAAAGATTACATAAATGTATTGAAAATTTTACATTAAAAAATAATTAATAAAACAAACAATGTAACATTGTGTAACGACGTGTAAACAGTAAGTTTGTGAACTATTTCTAAGGTGTTACCAGATTATCTGAGTCATGCTTGTTAACAACCAAGTTAAATTTTAAACTTCTCTCATAAATCCAAATAGATGCCATTCAAATATTATCTCTCAATTTTCTCCACTTGATCTCAGGATCCAATGAGATTTAAATCTAGGTTTAGTTCTAAGATGTGTTGTATCTACAGAGGAGGCTATATCTACACTGTTCCATAATTCTCTCCCCAATGTTTCAAACTCTTACACCTATATATTCTGACTGTGTACCATCTCATATTCCTTTGAGTTTTATTGTACTTCTACAGGCAATTAGTTTTATACTTTGTATACATCTTTGCTTATGCACTCTCTAGGAATGCAACCGCAAGTAAATTATGATTTTACTACATTTAAATATATATTATATACAATGTAATTATTACAAATAAATTAATCAATTAAAATATTTTATGTAGAATATTAAATAAAAACTATATGATATTTCTTAACTAACTCTGCTTAATGCTCCTTTAAGCTTCCAATCATGACGTCCATACAAATTTGTGAATATTCTATCTTCATCTTTCAAAGGTCCAAATTTAGTCTAAACCATGTAAAAAAAAAAAAAAACAGGGTTATATGTTACACAAAGTAAATTGTATTTGAAAAGTTACTTTAACAAAACATTAATAATTTAATATCTCTAGAGTTTATAAAAATCCATAACTATTATAAATGAAAAATCACTGTAAAATAAGATTTTAATTTGATTATATTAAGAATGACTTTTACTTTCTCTGAATTATAAAAAATATTAAACTGTAATAAAAGTAGTATTTACCTTTTGTAATTTCTGTCCGGCAGTAACAGAAAAGCTTCGAGCCAAAAATAAACTTATGTAATGATTATGAATAACTGAAAAAAATAAAAAAATACATTTTTAATATCTAATTAAATAATTTACTATGTTTTAATATTTGTTTTTATTTATATAAATAATTTTTCTGAATCCCAAAATAGTAAATATCCATCGTTCAAACAAAACTGTGCTAATAAAAATGTGCCTGATATACTTAATTTCAAACCGGTATATTTATACATCACTATTTGCATATATACAGGCTTTTATTATTTGATATTTTTACTTTACATTTTTTTACTAGTGCTTATTTTATTAATATAAGAAAAATATCAAATAACTTATTTCTATTTTGCTTCTTTGGGATTACTGATATTACTCTTTAGGTGTTTGGTCAATGTAAGTTGCAAAATAAGTTTACTGAATTACATTGACACAAACACCTAAACTTACTTTTAGGTCAAATGAAAATCTGTAAAATTAAATGAACATTAATGTATTTCATTTTTCATCTTTGATTCCAAATAAATTAGCTCAATCTTAATCTGTTGGTTTAAAAAAAAAATATTTTATTAATGCACGATCTAGTAATTCATCCTTACACATGTCAGTTGTAACAATTGTTACATAAATAGCTTATGATAACATTATCAAACCATTAACCAGATTGAAAACTAGCATTTCTCAAGCTTATCCATTGTTAAAGTGCATTGGTTACTTCATTAAATTAAGTACGATAGCCAATTCAATTTTATAACTATTATAAAATGTCAAAAAGCTTAATTTTTACGGTTATGATGAGTTTTATATAAAAAGAATTATAAAATAAAGTTTTGAGACCCCTGAACCCAAATACGTAAGAAATAAAAAAATAATAAAACAAAGGAAAATATTCCGTGGAAGGGTGTGTGTTAGTTTGTATATCTTAGGATAAAGTAATGATTAATTCGGCAGATAAATTTTCATGAAAAGAAATTTGGCATGGTAACTTTAATATAAGAGGCATTCATGATATTAAATCCTGGTGGTTAAAGGTCAAAAGATGGTGGGTGATAGAACAGGTCATGTGTCATATTTAGAGAGGGATCGAACTGAATGAAGATTTTACTCGTTTTTAGCATTTACAATTTTTTCTTTTATTTATAAAACTTATCACTACCATCAAAATTGTTTTGTCATTTTATAATNAGCTTATCCATTGTTAAAGTGCATTGGTTACTTCATTAAATTAAGTACGATAGCCAATTCAATTTTATAACTATTATAAAAGAAAAATTTGAGATATTTCATAAAATACAAAAAATTATTTCTTATAAATAAACTACAAAATATATTATTACAACAATCTCTAAATTATAGAAAGCCAACCAAGCAGCAATAAATAAGAAAGTTATTAACCGAAACTCTAATAAAAGTGCTGAAGCAACACTTAATAGATGCCGGATGACAAAAATGGTCAAGGTACATGCACACATCATGATAAGCATATTCAAATCTAAATCAGATTCATAGGAATTTTTTGTAAATGGTCTTGTTCAAATATGTCAGGCTACATCCAGCCACCTAGGTTTGCCGACTCCTGAAGACAATTCTGGGAGTTTTCTATTCCAGAAGTAAAAATTCCGAGATTAGACAATTATTACTTTTTGAAATATCAAAATAATGTCACCTATTCTTTAGCATTTTAATATACAACCCAAAATTTGATCATCATGTTGAGTAAATATAGAAAGAATAGGCTTCAATTTAGGAATCCAAGAATTTAAAAAAGTTTTTACAAATTCTGGGAGTCTCCAGGAGAGTTGGAAACCTACAATCACTCCCTTGCAAGCCTATGAGAGCCAACAATCTTTGATCATTACTGTTTATATAAAAACATTCATAAATAACAGCCTTTTATATTTTGCCCTTATAAAATTACATACAATAATATAGTTTTGTAGGAGATTACCATAAATCAGTGTTTCTGAACCTTTTTCAGGCCAGTAAAAGTATGAATAATTTTATGTGGACCTGTAATTACACGCAATTATGAATTATGCTTATTTATTACATTTATATATGCTTAACTAGAGTTACTGTATGTAACAGAGTACCTGCAGTAACTCTAGATTACTATTTAAATGCCATACATGATCAACTGTGCCAATGTCAGTATGATCAAATACTTTTCTGCAGACCAATGAAATTTTTTTTGCATACCAGTAAGAAATGTTGCCATAAATCAACTGCTTTGAACATTAAAAAAAATTAAATTAAATTAATTTACATATTGTTAAAATAAAGAAAGACTATTCTAAAGTTTCAAAATTATATTAATTATGAAATATTTTTATGAAATAGAGTAAAGAAAACTTTTACGATTTATAACATTAATGTTCATTATATACTACTCGGGCTTTGCGATGTTATTATTTGTTTATTATTATTATTACCATCATCGTTGTCATCATCCCAATTCAATTTCATCTAATAAATAATCATTGATACACACATTATTTAAATATTTGTCATCTTGAATAATATACAATAGAAAAAACATTTTATAAATTTCATCCATTGAGGATTTTTTGCATATTTTCTGCATTCATATTTATCGTCCCATAATTTTGTTTATTATAAATTTATTTATTTATAATAAACAAAATTACGGGTTAAATAAGTTCATAAACTGTACCATCAGCAGCCGCCATGTTGTTTCAAAGAGCACCTGATAGAACAATTCAAATTGTAAATCATGCAATTTGGATAATAACTTAAAAAAGTAATATTTATTAATTAAAATAAATTTTTTTGCATACCAGCAGGTATGCAAAAAAAAAAAATGACGACAAAAGCAGGTATGATGCGGAAGGTCCATTCATTCTCCCAAAAGATCTGTTCGACGTAACAAACTTACACAATACAGCTTAATTAATGCTCACTATGTCATTTCTTAAACTAACCAATTGTTCTTTTACTTTCTTGGCTATTATACAACAGAGGAAGAGTATGGCAATCAAGATTTTTACATTTTTGGACTCTAGGACCTTCAAAGGTCGATAAATCCAAAATAATTGGATATATTTTCTGTATGTATGGATGTTAGTTTATATGGGGACACGATTTTGTTTACCAAATTTGAAGCTTAATAACTCCTGTACCTTTTGACAAAAATTTCTGAAATTTTGCAGAGAGGTTTGTGTATTAAGAGGAAATGTTTCTAGAAATTTTCAGGAAAATCGAACAGTTGGTTCGGGAGATATGGCCCATCTTAATATCTCCCTAACCTATCTGAAGACTTAAAGGTAATGATAGCATGATTATTAACGATGAAAACGAATAAAGAACGCCGGGAAAG
Source organism: Centruroides sculpturatus (assembly GCF_000671375.1). Classification (NCBI taxonomy): domain Eukaryota; kingdom Metazoa; phylum Arthropoda; class Arachnida; order Scorpiones; family Buthidae; genus Centruroides; species Centruroides sculpturatus. The sequence goes on from NW_019384474.1 coordinate 519,759, forward strand.
TCCAGCAACAACGTTGCCAACTTTTATTTTTTACTTAATTCAAAGGACTCGTTCGAATTAAGTAAAGTCACCAGGATTTAAAGTTCAGCTGTTCTGCATTAAACATGGCGGCTGCCGTATGGTAGCGTATACACATGGAGTATAATTCCTTTTAAATTATTTAATCTTCTCTTTAATTATAATTGAATCACGACTCAAAAGCAAAATACTTTTCATCGCAAATTATTTATTTATTTGTAATAAACAGATGTTAATAAGTATTAAGGTTATTTTAAGAGTGAATAAATTCTAGCTTTAATTTAATGACAATAAAATTTTAATCCGCGTATAATTTATATTTATTGCACTGAAACATTTGGAACTTTGTAAAAGTAATTTTGAGATGTAAGAATACCTGCATTTAAACGACGAATGCTCTTCTCGACGGACACGGCCGCCATCTTTGTTTTCGTTAAAAGTTTATTCCTGATTTAATGCCGTGTATCGTCGTCAGAGGGCGGACCATGTCGACTTTTATTAGAAATATGTTAATAAATTTATCTCCTAACAAACTTTAACGTTATTCATTAGAAATAGTTTATTATATTTTAGAATCGTTTTTATATTATTGATTACTAATATTTGTTTAAACAATTTCTTTTTAATTATTAAAAAAATTTATGAAAGTAATCGTAAACGTTGCCAACCTTGAGGAATTTTCTTAAATTTGAAGAAAATCATCTGTTAATTAAAATATAACATTAAAGATTCGACGAAATTCTTAATGTTTCTTTCAAAAAAATTTAATTTACACTATTTCATAAAACTTCACCCCCAAAATTAAGCTGTTTTTTTGCCATTTTATAATAATTAATATTTATAAAAAGTTTTTAAAATAAAAATATCGTAACAGATGGCGCCACACACAATTTTAAATTTGTTTGCCTGGAAAGTTACGCAACTTTTTTTTGCTGGATTTTTGTTAATTTTTTAGTATATAAACCTATATTTGAAATTTAGTTAACACTATTTACAAATTTTAAAGATGGCTACACTATTAGAATTAATAATGCTATTTTAACGGACATAGTGATACAAATACATTGAGAGATACAAATATTATAATAAAATTTATTTTAAAACTTTACACGAGTGTATGTAATATATTCTATATTATATTATATACAATATATATCTAACGACAAATAAATTGTATAGTTTGTGTACTTTGTACGTTTCCTGTTTGTCTAGTAAAGTCACATAATCAAAATAACTGTAAACAGTTTAACGTTAGATACGATTATCGAAGTGACTTTCATTGCGTAACGTAATCCCGAATTTATTTTATCATACCAGCGCTTGTTATTTAATACAATTACAATATATCTAAGAACGTTGGGGGAGATTTTTTTTCTGTATGTATGAATGTCAGAGTTTGTGTAGAGGGCATGCTTTTGTTCACCCACTTTGAAGCTTAGTAACTCCTGTGTCTTTTGTCGAAAATTTCTGAAATTTTGTAGGGTGGTTTGTGTATTAGAGGGATTGATGCTGTTAAATTTTAGTGGTTAAAGCTTGAAGTATGGGGATAACTGAAGATAGGATTATGTGGCATAACTGAAGACGGGTCGGACTATGATTTTACTTATTATTAGCATTTACAATGTTATTTTTTTTTTTTTTGTAAAATCCATAACTACCCTTAAAATTAAGTTTTTAGCCATTTTATAATAATTAATATAAAAAGTTTTTAAATAAAAAAAATCTCTTAACAGATAGCGCCAAGCACAATTTTAAATTTTGCCGGGAAAGTTACGCAACTCTTTGCTGGAGTTTTTTTACGTAAGAGAATAATTATTACAGTTTCTTGCGTGGATTACTATTATTAATAGAAAGAAGATAATCTAGTAATCCATTATTATCTCTTGATTATCGTCTCGTAGACTAATCTGATGATGAAGTATGTACAATTTTTATGCTATATATTACTTAGTGTATGGCGTTAACAGAGGAGCAAACGGTGCATTTTCTCCTCCCTAGGATCGTGTAAAAAAAATTCCACAAATTATTATCGTTAAAAGTGATTGAAATAAGTAATTTTACCAAATAATGGGATGTCTTGATACAATACTGTGTTCTATAATCTGTACAATAGTCTGAAAAACAACCCAAAAATTAAATGTAGTAATTAAATAAAAATGTATTGATGTGATTATTTGTCTTCAAGGTTTGCCCCATCGAAAATTTTCTGCGTACGCCCATGACGATAGATTTCTGTTTTTAAGATAGAAAATATTTCTGATTATTAGAAATATAATTGTTAAATAATGTACTGTATATATATAAAAGAATATATAATACATTAATATTTTTTGTGAGGTAGGAAAAATTTTGCATATATAGTAATTATGTACTCTATTTTCGTGGAATGACCGACATGCCGGTACCCCCGTGGTTACCGGCATGCCGTTTAACTGTGACTAAAATGTGAAAATGACGAAACTAATAGAAGAATTAGCATGATCTTGTTATAAACTAATGAAAATATTGGATTTATTAAAGAACTCATTCCTCAATCTACTATATAAAGATAAAAAACTGGGCATTTTCTGTCACGGTATGCTCCCCTAGCTATTATTTAAGTTAACAACATAAATTATTTTATATTTATTTTATATTTTTACAATATAATACTCAGTATATTATTATTTTTATTTGTAATTTAGTATGCCCTGATGCCTGCATCGGGCCTTTCGACTTGTCAAGTAAGAATGGCGGTCTGATGGTAAAGAATGAGCTTGTCATATTTGATGTCAACTCAGTCGTGACAATTTCTAAGTTGCCCCGATCTCAAACTCGAGTTTTTCAGGATGACAGTTGGATAACTTTACCGCCTCTATCATCCGATCGTCAGTTAAAGTTTATTTGGAACATATCTAGTTCACATTAACTAGATTACAAACCTTGTGTATTGAAAAGTTTGGATGAGTGTATTGTTCTCAGTTTTGGTTATTCTAATTTTTATATGATTGAGATGAATATACTATATTTCAGCATAAGAAGTTCGGAAAACTGCCCTTTGGAAACAAAAAATTGGGCAAATCATTATCTATTATTTGGAAAGATTTATCTTTACGAGTAACTTTTCTCGTCGGAAAAAGAAAAATTCTTGTGAAGTATCCATGCTGAATGATTGCATTCATTCAGATAACTTTCTTCCCTCGACTGAACATTTCAATAACACATTATCGACATATTTTGGAAAAGATGCAGCAAAGTTTGCAAGTAAGTGACTAATATAGATCTTCATCTGATATTTTCTCAATCTAATCCAGTCAATGAAATGACTGGATTATTTATTACATTTATTACACAATTAGAATCAAAGGCAGAATATAAAGTAGAAAAGTATAGCAACGAGGTGCGTAACTTTCTGGCTTTTATGAAATTTTATTTTAAAAATAACTTTAATATTATTAATCTTCATAAATAAATTAAATTGTGTGTGGCGCCATCTGTTAAGAGATTCTGTTATAAAATTTTTTTATGTTATTAATTATTATAAAATGTCAAAAAGCTTAATTTTTACGGTTATGATGAGTTTTATATAAAAAGAATTATAAAATAAAGTTTTGAGACCCCTGAACCCAAATACNTTTGATTTTCGGCAATTCTCTTCAGCGGTAGGTGTTATATAACAATTACTATGGTTATTGAAATATTGGATGTAAATGGGGTTTGCTTGCAAAACCTCCGCTGACGAAGTCGCGGGTAACAGCTAGTAATTCATAAAATAAAAATGTTTTTATGATAAAAGCGCCATCTGTTATGAAAATTTCATAACAGATGGCGCTACAAAATTGATTTATTAATGGGTCCTGGGTCACACAGGGTTCTCGGAAGCGAAGCCACTGACCGTCTTGCCAAATCGGCTGCTAAATCCAGTCACTAGCACTTTCAATTATATTCTATTTCTTATATAGACATGCACGTCAAGAAAGAAATTTCCATTCTCTGGCAAGACAGCTGGGACCACGATACTACGGATAGACTCACTTACACTTTTATCCCCAAGGTTGCTATTGCCAGACACTGTTGTATGCCAGATACTATTGCAACTCTTCCACACTTTTCCCCAAGCTTTACCCTCACTCGGCTTCTTACAGTCTATGGCAATTTCAAGCAATATCTGCATAGATTTAATCTTGAGAACGGTCGGGAGTGCGGGCTGCATGTAGAACAAACGCCAATGCACTTAATTTTCCACTGCGATAGGTACAGTACCTACACTAATATTAGAAATAGCTTAATGAGAGAGGCAATTATGGCCATGCACACCACAGCAACTCATTCAAACACGTACAATGTATCATCACATACTTTCATTCATATTGCACAGCAAAGCTCATGCGGTTTCTCTCTCCTATGACACACACAACACACAGATTTCCTTTCTTGCTTACTCTATTTCCAGTTATACTTTTTTATAGTTTTTAGTGTTGTGCCCCTAGTTCCTTTGTTTTCCCTTGGGTACTGTTTTTTCCTAATTCCACTGCTTCATTTTGTTGTCATTTGCCATCTTACTAAAAATTTTTAAAAATTGGTGTCTTGCTCGTAGACCCTTGTCACGGCATTCTCTTGTCTGTCTGAGTTTTTGTCCTTGTTAGCATTCTTGTTTAGTAATAAGTTAGATTTAAGTTATCAGTTTTTTGCTGTTTTTTCTGGTTGTTTCAGTTATGTTTTTCCGTTTCCTATAGGGTTGCTGGCTTAGGTTCTGTATTAATTTTAGTACAATATTAGATTTAAACCTTGACTCTAGTTTCAAGCTTTAATCTTTACTTAGTCTAGCTTTTATGTAGCTGCACTACTTATTGGTGTAAGCTACAACTCAGGTTAGTATACGGACGTTGCCTTTTGTTATTATATGAATACTGTGAAACAATTTTTATTATAAAAGGAATCATAGTGTGACATTTTAAAAAAGGGAAAAATTCGAGTCTTACATTTCAAGTGGTCACAGGTAGGCTCTCAACGAAGAGTTATTTAAAGAATATGTTCGCTGTATTTAAGAATTGAATTTTTCTGCGTATAAAGACTTACATGAACGAACCGGTCTGGAGATGAACGTCCGGGAAAATTTTTAGACAATTAGTTTTCTAAGAAAGAACTAACTGGTCATCTGATTCACCAGTGAAAATAGACCGACAAACAGCTATTGACTTAATTATTCTTTTTAATTGCTAAAAATATTGAAAGATTTAAAAAACAAAGATGTGGTTTTATGTATGTATCTTCGTAGTCTGAACGTAAGATTTTTATTGTTTAGCTTCAGCTATAATATTTATCAATACATTTTTTTTTTCTGTCAAGTTTTCATTCATTTTTCAAACAAAACCTTAAAGACGTTGATCTTCATATTATAAGTAGAGGTGAGAAATTCAGTTCTGCTGCGGAAACTAGAACTGTTGGAACTAATCCGAGTGAGGAACTGTCCCGATGTGTTGCTTAGTCTGTGTACTAGACGATTTCTCATCGGTTACGTAGACATGTATAATATTTATATATTATAATACAGTCGACCCCCCTATAAGATAGAGATACGTTCCATTCTCTAGGAATCCGCTTTCTTACGAATCCTTCCAATCACAACCCGACACGTGTCAAGTTTACGGACTACGGCTGTTTGAAAGATTTTCTTCCATAAAATTAATCGATTCTAGACTAATCCGACTCAACATTTCCAAAATACGTATATATTTTTTGGGAATAATCCGTATAAACTACGCTATAAACAAAAAATTGTAGGATTACTTACCGAGTGTCACCATTCGACATTGCCATTGCTCAACATTGTTTTCGTCGCGGAACAGCTCAGCAAAGAGCGGCCGATTTCTAACAACTTATTTTTCTGTGAAAACTTCGTAGAACTTCGGAGACATCATTAATATAAATAATTTTAATCGCCGTTGAATAAGAAATGTTTCTTTCACAAGAAATGTATAAAATTACAGTACTGTATTAGACTTACGGTACCTAATTTACATACTGACAGACGATAGTTAGCGTAAAAATCTCCGTAGCGTGGCGCCACGCTAGACGGCGGAAATTATATATTTAATTATAACAAAGTTACAATAAGTTAATATATAATTATATATACAGTACCTAATTTATATATAATTAATATATAATTATATGTACAGTACCTAATTTATATATAATTTATATAATACTGTCCAGACGATAGAAATCTCTCCGTAGCGTGGCGCTACGGACGGCGGGAAAGTAGTTCGGCTTCCCGATGACGTTTGAGTTGTTTATAGGGAACTTTTACTATTTTTTACGGATACCGGTAGCAATTTTTTCGTAGTTTTATAGGAATCGTAACTATAGGGACCGTAATTATAGGGGGGTCGACTGTATATAGTGCCTTTCTGTTCTTAGCTTTTTGGTCGATCTGCTCCAAATTTTTCTAGCTTATTTTCTGGGACTCTCAGAAAAGTAGACTTCCACGAAATCTGGACGTCCCACTCTTCTCTCGATTTGATCTTTTCAACACTTCGCGATAAACATTGCAATAGTAGGCTAAAATAACCAAACTTTTAATATGATTTTCATTTTAACGTTTATCCTTCTTACTTTTTGGCCTTGCTCGGCCGAAAAGTAGGAAGGCTGCTAGTTTACTAATAAAAACAAATAATTATGAACTCTAATAAAAATATAAATTTAAAATACTCGAGACTAATTTCATTATTCCTAAAACTTGTGGAACACTTTCACTTATTTCGCGTTCAAATCCAAATAAACATTTCAGGGTTCAGTGAAAAACGGTATTCATAAAAGTACATAATGAAGAACTCGTTAACACACCTCTAATTACAATGCAAAAATATGGATTCAGTTAGATGGACCGGAGCCCTACTATGCACGAACTGTAGTAAATTATTCAAACAAGCACTTTAATGGAAGGTGGATTGAAAGACATTGAACCAGCAGGCTATAATGGCCCGCACGATTAATGGGCCTGACTTTTATTTGTGGGAATATTTAAAGAATCTAGTATATGAACAGGAATTAACAACTAGAGAAGATATGATTGAAAGAATTCGGACAAGTTTGTAAAACATACCATGAAACTCCGAGATATTTCCAACAGCGATTTCAGCAAAATGGGGAAGACTGTGACAGACACTCACATTCTGTCATTCCTCTAAAAGTTTAATTAAAATAAAAAGTGGATTGAGAGAATTTAAAGATTATCTCGAGCTATTGTATCAGTTCATTATTTGAAGGAAAAGAATGATTCCATTAAATAATAGTTTTGTAATACTTTTTTTGTAAGATGCATATTTTTCGAGTTATTTCAGTATAACTCGAAAAATTAAATTAATTAATTAATTAATTAATTTAAAAATTAATTAAAATGGATCACTCTGTTTCAAAATCTATAATTTTGAAAACGCGATCACAATTACAGAGTTATTGAAAAATAAACCATGCAGCTCGCTTCAGGTAGGTTTTTCAGATACCATTTACATTTGCATTAATTGAGAGGTTGCGGCCGACGTTTTCATCGCGAAAACGTGTACGTCAGACGTTCAGCGCTGCCTTCCTGTAAGCCTAGAAGTTTCACAATGGCGTTTGGAACGTCGAGCATGAAACGTCTGCCGCAACCTCTCTAATAATTAATACCGGTAGCATAAAAGTTTTTTAAAATAAAATCTACATAACAGATGGCACCACACACAATTTTAACTCTTGTCTTGAAAGTTACGCAACTCGTTGCTGAATTTTTTAAGTTTCGGATTCGTATATCTTAGATACACACCAGCTTTTTAAAGGTAAATACATATTCCGACACAAATTCGTATCTGAAGTAAAATTCGATTAATTTGTTGTAAACAAAATCGCATAAAGTAAGAAGTTTTAATTTAAATGTACAATATAATTTACAATATACATAATTATCTTCTTAAACGCCAGATTATAATTTTACTTCTACACCGCGAAGAATTCTATTACACAGAAATTGAAATAGAAAACTGTAGACCTTTAAATTCCAACCTGTTTGGCAGTCTGTCCTTCCTTAACCTCGAAAAGATAATTAGATAGATAAAAGTCGAGACCAGATATGGAAATCTTAGGGACAGGAAGCCCCGATTAACTATATATGAACTTCCGATTCGCACCAGTCACGTTATTTCAATTGAAAAATCTTACCCCGAAATATCTTAGATGACCGGCACGACTCTATTGTTAAAGGAAAAGTGTGATGTACAGGAGAAAGCCACTACTAATTTGAGACGGAGAGCACATATTTTAAGTTAAATAAATTAAAAACGTGATTAATTTTTCTCCTTGTATGCAGTAAGAGTACCGTTTTCAGGTCCACCGCTGAATCGGTAAGGCCCACAATGGGATTGGATGGGGCACAACATATCCGAAACAGACAGCCCATGAAAAATTCGTGAATTATGCGCCCGAATTCGATCCCGAGTTCTTCAGAGCGGCAAGCTGACGCCTTTATCGCTTGGTCATCCGGCCGGAAAAGGAAGTTTCGCAGTAGATTTACATAAATAATTTGACCTTTAAATTTACCGGAAGTTTTATTATTGTTAAATCATCGATTAAAATGCCGACTTACATTGAAAAGCATTATTTTGACACTACAGACATCGGTTTATCCTTTAAATTCTCATCCGAAAGATGAAAACAATAATATGACTAAACATGGTGTATTTTACCAACTGGAAGAATGCCGCCATCTTTAGTCCCGTTACTATTTGGTTAAATTTAGGGACGATGTCTATTGAATTAAAATGACGTTTGCTAAATTTCTATCCACTTTTTGATATTTAATATTTCTATATTTTATTTTTAAACTTTGTTTTGATGATTTTTATATATTTGAGCATTTTTGTCGCCGCTTTAAATGTTGCAAGATTACGGAATAAAAACGAAGAATTTGGAAAATAATTAGAAAATATTATTATAAATAAAATTTTTCGGGCTAATTTCTTTATATTTTTCTGAAAGTTTCCCTCTTCCATTCGTCACTCGTCGCTTCCGCGTCGCGACGAGAGCGACGGCGCGTCGGGAGACGCCCCGATGGTGTTATGTCTCGCGCTCGTACTCCGCGCCTCGGGCGGAGGGCCGCGGCCTTCGGAATCGGCCGTCGCCGGAGAGCGGCTTTTCCGATAACCGGAGTTATTTCCGTCGGAGTGACGACATTTCGATTGCGTTCGCATCTGCCTTACGTCACGGAGCGGGACGATGTCGCAATCGCCGTAGTCTTTCGCTTGGAGAAATAGTTCCGACATTTTCTCGGCGTTTTCGGCTTTCCGGATCTCTCGCCGCGCGAAAACAACTTAAAATTTGGAATTTTTGGCGTATCCGGGACAGAAAACCGAGAGATCGAGCCAAATTGGTGTTTTCCGAAGACGACGGGGGCGAAGGGAGCGAGCCGTCCCGGCTTCCGGAACGTGTCACTCCGCGCCATGGCCGAAACTCGCGGACGGCGTCGGACAGGTCGTGTGGGTGAAAACTAGGGTCCGTCGCCATTAGGACCCGAAATTTCTTGTGACTCGTCATCCCGGGCCGACAATCTTCACCCGGGACCTGTAAACCGTCATCGACGCAGCTTTGGCGTCGTTTCCAGTCGGACCGAAGCACTCGAAAGCAGCGAACGAGCCGATCGAACGGCCGCGTCTCTCCTCCAAGGTGACAGATTCGCTCGGACGTTGGCCGTCGACGTACCCGATGAATAACGTCTCCCGTCGACCCAGACTCAACTTGACTCAGGCGCGACTCAAGCAGCGACAGTCTTTCGACAAGGCCCCGGATTCGGGCGCCGGAAGCAGCGGAAGCCTTAGTCCCAATCTGCAGCCCGCCACCCCGCCCGATTTGGACGGCAAGGAGTCGTCCGTACCACGAAAAATAGGCAAATACTTGCTGCTCGAGCGACAGACCGGAAGCGGCCTCTTCAGATGCTTGGACACGCATTCCCGGGACGAACGCGTCTGCAAGGTGAGTTTCAACTTCTTCCTCCTCCTCCTCTTCCTCTTCGACCCGCCGCCGGACCACCGACCCAAGGGAACTCCGGACGACGGGTCGACGCTTTCCTCCATTCCGGCGTTCACTTCCGCTCTCGATTTTCCGGACGTTTCCGGTAAGTCGAGTTTAAAAAAAAATAATAATAATCGGGCCGTTCGTCGTGCCGAACGACGAAGAAAACCAGATAAAACGTGGCGACGACGGTTATTGCGACATCGCACCGAAAACTGTCGTCATACGTAGTAGACGCGCTTCCGACGCCCCCTCTTAATTTTTTTTTGTTAACTTTTATTTTTTATTTTCCCCCGTTTTATCCCCCGCGACTTTTTAGCGGGTTCGGCATCTCCCTCCGACTTTTAAGGTCGGCGGTCGAACGAACTCGGGTTACCTTCGCGTTCGGGGCGGCCGTTGCGAAACCGAGTATATTTACGAAACTAGTTTTGGTTTAAGGACTTCGTTCCGAAGGACCGACTCCGGTCTCCGGGCATGCCATCGATCGCGTTTCTTTTAACGATCCGCCTCTTCCTCCCACCCGTTTCGGGGTCGATCGACGTCGCGACCCGTCCGTCTGACCTCGAATCGTTCGTAGTTACTACCAGACGTGACGTCGAACTTTAACGTTCTCGAAATTCCGCTCGATTTCTCGGGAGGGGAGAGCTCCGATTGATATTCTGCGCCGGAAGTTCGAAAAATCGTAAGATCCGCTTTACGTTGAATCCCAGGACGTCGAAGGTCCCGGCCTTCTCCGACGCTTTTGTCCAAAAATCTGGCTCAAGGTGTTCCAATTGACGGGTGTAATGGACCTCGGGGTAATTGCACCATCCAAATAGGAATTTGAATGCGGCAATTAATTAAGTAGAGAGATTTAAATATAATTAATGATGGAGACGTTTCGAAATTTGAGTGTCGGACAAAAATTGCTCGACGAGGAATCGGAGGAGGGCCTGATTTAGAACGACGGGAGGACTCGCGTGGTTTGTTTGCGGTCCCGCTCGAGCCCGGCAATTTAAACTATTTTTTGAGTAGGTAGTCGAAACAGCCGTGTCGGTCGATTTTATTAAATTATCGCATTATCCTGCGTATTCTGGAGATTATAGTTTGATAAAATATCAAGGATACGTTTGCTTCCAAACAGCTTAGTAAATTTTAAAATATGTGTAGGATCGAATATGATTCTAAGTAAGAAATGCCAATTTTTTTTTCATTTTATAAGCATTAACTTCTGAAATTCTTCAGGCTGTCTTTTTTTGTGATACATTCGTTGGTTGGTGTTTGTGCTCCCGTTGAGGTCGACTCCGACAGAACTGTATGCAAGTATTGGCATATTTAAAGTTTACTCTCTGTTAAACTAAATTTAAATTTTTCGATTCTATATGAAAACAAATGATAGGGATATTACTTTGTTTGACTGTCGTGTCACTGTTGTGTGATTCTGTATTTGACTGTTTTGTTCCGTTTAAATTTTCAAATACCGTGATATTGTTAGTTATATTTAATCTCTCTTCTTAATTAACATTCAAACACTAGTCGCAATGTATAAATTAATATTTGAACTTTGCGACTAATTAAGATCCGTGGCATGTCAAATTTGAGTGTCTTGATTTAGCTTGTCTGTAAAACAATTAAAATACTGTAATTCTTAGTATTTAGGTTCGTATTTAAAAAGTCTCTATGGATTGAATCTAGTAGTTCGAATAATCTTTACTAGTTTTTATAAACAGACCATTTGCAAAAATGAGTTCTAAAATAAACCATATGGTTTACTCTAGAACTTTGACACGGGTTATCAATGGTTGGTTGGTTGCATAGTACAATGATTTTGTTGTCCGGAATATGATCTAATCCGTAGCTTGGAATGAATCTCATTCCTGTAATTCTTCCAATGGATTTTATGATTAAAGTGATAATTTTCTGCATTCTTTGGCTGGCGTAACCATGTAACTTTGGTATTTGATGGATGCTTTCTATAAAATGATAATACTACCAATTTAAATTTCTGATTAATGTATTAATAATTGAAGTTTCTTATCAATATTTCTAATAATTTTAATTATAAAATTTAACAAATGATCCTATTTTAAGCATTTATGATTTTAAACCATTCTATCATACAAATTATGATTTCAGTTTGGAATTACAATAAGTAATTAAATTTTTGTAAATTTTATGGTTTGACAATTGTTGCAAAATAGAAAGAAAAATTATAAATTTAATAAAACTAAAGCAAATTACGGCTTTTTTTTTTTTTTCTGCATAAGTATGTGTAAAATTGTAGTTATTCTATTATCCCATTCAAAAATCTTATTTGATTTTTTTATAGATTAATGTTACTGTTAAGATATTTGTTAATTTTCTATTCTAATTTGCATCAAAGTAAATGATGAATTCAAAGTTATTATACTGAAAGTTAATCTAGTTATAATTTGTAATTTCTGATGATAAAAATGACATTTGCATTATTTAAAACAAAAGATATTTTAAATCTTTGATTGTTATCTGATAATAGACAATACAGGAATGTGATTTATTAATGCTGAAAGTCTGTTTAAATTAAGCATTAACATTTTTGAAATCTCCCAAAACTAACTACAAAACAATGACTCAAATTCGTTTGACAGTCTGCGACATTTAAAACTGAAGATGCGATTCTTTGAAAAAAATATTATTATGCAAAGTAGACTTCAAGAGTTTGCTCTGTTATTCTCATTTGTTGTTGATTTTATTTATTTCAAGTAATTATAAAACTTTTTAAATTCCAGAGCATGGTTAAGCAGATTTAAAAAAGTCTAAATTCATGTTTGTATCCCAAATTAGGAGCCAATCATTTGAAGTTATCAATATGAACAATAAATCATTTCTTTTTGGCCGTGATATATATATATTATATTATGTAATATATATTTTCAGTATTAATATATTATGTGCAGTGGCATACTTAGGATTTAATCTTGAGGAGCTAAATTGAATGGATAAAGACATTTGTAATGTAAATTCAATAGAACACTCATCTTATGTGACCACTAATTCATAAGTAGTATAGAAATAGAAGCCACGACACAATATAAATAAAAGAATGAATTTTAATTAGGAAAAGGTTTTTTGGAAAATTTTCTAGTGTTTGTTTTTCTTTGGATGGTGCCAAGGCCCCTTGGCTTCCTCTGGATCCACTACTGATTGTGTGTGTGTGTTTTCTATAAAATAAATTTAAAATGCCATTTTCTTTTGCATATTGAAATGAAATATGCTTTGTTATTGCATCATTTTCTGTTTCTATTTTGTATATAATTAAATATCTAGATAAAGGGATACAGTTAACTTTATACTCTCTCAGGTTCTCGATCAATGAAATTTTTTGATGATCCCAACGTATTCATTTTTTATGCATATGCAAGAATATTATTGTGTTAAAGATGGTACTTTAATGTTTTGTTTTTAAAACTTTCAATATTTCATACAAGTTGGTGAGTTAGAAAAGAAAGTTTCTTTTAATAAAGTTGTAATTGGAAATAGTTTAGAAGGCTAGTTTACAACCAGCCCTCTAAACTCTAACGACAACAATCCTTAAAAACTTAAAATTTCTTTTTATTAGCAAGTTTATATCAAATCAAAAATAAAGTAGTATTAATTTTTTATACATATTACACATACCATCGTCAATGTTATTTTGACTACACAGTGTACATATCATGTTTCCTACAGTATTGTAATATATATTATAAAATTACAATGCATAGGGAAACAGGAAACATTGAGATTAGTTCAAGATTAGTTATCTTTGTTGCGATTAGAATAAAGAAAGAGAAATTAAATATAAAGTATTTTAGAATAAAATACATCACAAAAAAGTTCCATGGCCAAATTTCTTCTCTTCTGTTATTATAGATATGCTGTTAAATTTTACTTCAATTCATAATCTAAGCAAATGAATGACTTTAAAGTCATTCATTTGCTACTGGTTTTTTCTCCCCCCTCTCTTCCTAGATGCTTGTCAGTAAAATTTTCCTTGTATGAGTCAGACTAGTTTTACTCAGAAGGAATTGTATACTTTGTTAAATTAGATTTTTGTTCATTTGTTTTCATACCTTGTTTTATCTTATCATCCTGTTGTTAAACTTTATACGCTATATTTTTTTAGAGATATAATACGAAATTTAATACATTTTTATTATGCTGATAATTATTTTTGGGCTTTAAACTTTTAATTAAATAGTTAATTTATAATGAATTTTGTTAAGAGAAGTTATAATTTATCAGTTAGTCTTTAATCACTTTTATAAATATATAATACAATATTCTTTCTATAACCTTTTAATAAAATTATATAATACATATTTGTATAAGTTATGATATTTGAAATCAATCTGTGAAATAATTAAAAGTAACATTATGACTATAAGTTTCATTAACATTATTATAAGAAAAGATGTATTGGACGGTTTTAATGCCCGATAATTTTTAATTGTATAAAATTAACCGAACAAATTAAAAGCAGTTATTACATACATATTTTTCAAATAAACGTGATAAAAGTTGAATATACTCTGTTCTTGAATTAATTAAATTTCATTTTCAATTAAAGTGACAGTAATATAACAACTAATATAATGTTAAGATACAACATAATGTTATTGGTATGTTATGTATATCTAGCAATAGAACATGTTAAGGTATCATTCTTGTAATTTACTAGATTACAGATTTGAATACCATCAGAAACATGGATGTTTGCGTCATCAGATTTCAAACAGGATTATTGTTTAGGATATTCTAAAGCCACTAGTGTGGTACAGTCGACCCCCCCCTATAACGTACGTTCCTATAACGACAATTCCTAGAACGTAGCGAAAAAATTGTAGCAACTTTCGTATAACGTACCTCCTATAACGTCGTTTCGCGACAAGATTGATAGAGTCTGGACCAATAGTGGATGAGCAGCCGAACTACTTTCCTCCGACCCTGCGCCACGCTACGGAGCGGCTAAATTGAGTTAATAGAAATAGAAGCCACGACACAATATAAATAAAAATATATATTATATTATGTAATATATATTTTCAGTATTAATATATTATGTGCAGTGGCATACTTAGGATTTAATCTTGAGGAGCTAAGTTGAATGGATAAAGACATTTGTAATGTAAATTCAATAGAACACCCATCTTATGTGACCACTAATTCATAAGTAGTATAGAAATAGAAGCCACGACACAATATAAATAAAAGAATGAATTTTAATTAGGAAAAGGTTTTTTGGAAAATTTTCTAGTGTTTGTTTTTCTTTGGATGGTGCCAAGGCCCCTTGGCTTCCTCTGGATCCACTACTGATTGTGTGTGTGTGTTTTCTATAAAATAAATTTAAAATGCCATTTTCTTTTGCATATTGAAATGAAATATGCTTTGTTATTGCATCATTTTCTGTTTCTATTTTGTATATAATTAAATATCTAGATAAAGGGATACAGTTAACTTTATACTCTCTCAGGTTCTCGATCAATGAAATTTTTTGATGATCCCAACGTATTCATTTTTTATGCATATGCAAGAATATTATTGTGTTAAAGATGGTACTTTAATGTTTTGTTTTTAAAACTTTCAATATTTCATACAAGTTGGTGAGTTAGAAAAGAAAGTTTCTTTTAATAAAGTTGTAATTGGAAATAGTTTAGAAGGCTAGTTTACAACCAGCCCTCTAAACTCTAACGACAACAATCCTTAAAAACTTAAAATTTCTTTTTATTAGCAAGTTTATATCAAATCAAAAATAAAGTAGTATTAATTTTTTATACATATTACACATACCATCGTCAATGTTATTTTGACTACACAGTNTATTTTGGAAATGTTGAGTGGAATTAGTCTAGAATCGGTTAATTTTATAGAAGAAAACCTTTCGAACAGCCTTAGTCCGTAAAGTTCCCACCTATCGGGCTGCGATTGGCTCATTCCTACAACGTAATTTTCGGTTAGCGTGGAACGTATCTAAGCGTTATAGGGGGGTCTACTGTATTGAATATATAAAAAAAAAAAAAAAAAGTAAATTTACAAACATGGAACAATTAGAAACAGCATACAATACATAATTACACTATATATTATTAATTTTAATTTCAGATTATAATAAAATTCTTTATTTGACTAGATCTGTTTTTTGTAACTATCTCAATTGTCAAAAAATGTATTTATGATAATGCATAGTTTAAATATTAATTTTTAAAAACAAAATATGCATTTATGATTTTTACTGCATATTTTGCAGATTGATCATTTTCAGGACTGAATAAGTTTTTTACAAACTTTAGAGCTTGTTACTAAAATCGTAAATGCTAATTTTTCAATGATCTATAATCCGATTCTGCTATCTGATAATGAATATTTTTGCATATGTACAGTACAGTTCATTTGAGAGAGATCGTTCTTCCATCCAACTTTAGATAAATGCATGAAATTCAAATGTTTTAAATTTGAACTGTCTAATTTGCATTCTTTTAAGTTCCACAAACATGTTTTGCATTACCATGGAAACCTGTTTTCAAATTCTCAAAATCGTTTGAATTAATTGGATTAAAATTATTGTAAATGTTATATTTATTAATTTAATACTGTGAAATTTAACCCAGTCATTTTTAAACATCTCGTAAACAATTAAGCATATAGAAATAAATTCAATCTTGATTGATTAGACAGTATAGAAAGTTATAAAATTTTATTGAACACAGAAAGAATTTTATCTGTAATGACTTGATGCACATCTGCTCCTGCGTGAAACATTACTCTGTTATCTGTTTTGTGACATCATGATTTTCAAATTCTTTGTGTCATGTATTTTCACACTGGTCTTTATCCATTCTCACTGAAAATGTGTGATTTTAAACACACAAATCCAGCCCTTAATAATAAGGTCTGTACAATGTGTAGGCGACTTATCATATTCATAGCATTTGAAATTATAATTAGTGCTAAAAGTAAATATAAACAAAGTAATTTACATACAGTGGATATAAAATATATTTTGTAATCAAAAAGAAATCATTTGGATTTGTATTTATATTTGTATTGTAATTATTTATAGTAAATAATTACAATTTGAATTTTCATTATTATTAAGTTGTTTTGTGTAAGATTATTGAACTTAGCCAAATTTTATTATTATTATTATTATTATTTTCTTTCATATTAAAATTACATTATTAAGAGAATAGTTATGTTGTTTGTATTGAAAGACATTGCAGGAAATGTAAAATATGTATCATATTTCTATAAAATGATAGTACATTATGTTTATATATATATTTTTTTTTTAATATTTTTTTTTTGATATATTTTGAAGTGCAATAATTTTCTGTGATATGATGCAATTTTTAAATTGCCAAACTTTCATAATAATTAGAAATCTCTGCTATTAGGTAGCTGCATTTCAACATTCCTCTTTGAAAGTGATCTCGTTTTTTTTTTTATTATTTGTGTATTTCATCTATGAATTGTTTCGTTGCTTTCCATTATGGTGTAACTCTAACATTCTCCATTAAGTCATGAATAGACTCATTTTACTGTTAAGGAAATGTTCAGTTGTCAGGAAAAAAAAATAAATTAAAGTTTACTTTGATAATACAATTCAATTCTATAATATAAAGATGCAAAATCTTTAGCATTTATCTGTTAAAAGAGAGTTTTATATATATATTCAAATGAAAGATTTTGTTTAAAAATTGTCCTTTGTTATTATTATTAGGGAGCAGTTTAGTTTTGTTTCATAAAATCCTCAATTTATTTTTGGAAATAACCTAATTTACACTTTTGTGCTAATTGGAACAACTGTTTTATAAGGAAAGGGTAAACAAATCTTTATTTTAAACTTATATCCAATTTCTTCTGGTCTTTAACTGATTTACATACTTGTCAGTGCAAATTGCTTTGATTAGTTTGCTTTTAAATAATTTGGATATTTTCTCTATAGTGTTATGGATGTAAAACATTGTAGTTGTTGTTAAAATTTAATAACCGATACAAGAAATATAGAAGAATAATGGTATGTAATGATAACTGTGATATTTGAGATAATCCTGGATACCACCCCAGTTTCTGTCTCAAAATTTAACATTTACAAAATAATAATTGCAGAAAATGATACTGTTTTAATGAAAGGACAATGTGATTATAAATTTATTCAAATATAAATGTCTTTTACGTGAAAAATAATTAATATAGAGATCACATACTGTACTTTGGTTTTGAATATGAAAACTTTATTTTTGTACATACAACCTTGCAAAAAATTGCCAAAATAAAAATTAAACTTTTGCATAACTTGCTTTACCATATACCATGCACTTTTGGTTGCAGCTATTGCTCCATAGGTGTACGTTCATGATTGCAATGTAAAATCAATGTATAACCTATCACATTGCATAAGCTGTAACTTTCCAAATTGTCTTTTAAACACAGATAACCTAGAGGTTATATGCATGAAAATACTGTAATTAGATTTTACTAAAATTAAATATATTTATTTGACATGCAGTTTTTTTTCTTTTGAAGGAAATTATCTAAAATGTTGATTTTTATCTGTGCACAAAATAGCATTTCCAAAGATATATGCCAGTTATTAAGGCTCTTTTATAACTTTATATTTCTTTTTATTGAATATAATCAATAATAAAGTGGTTTGGAAATCTTCCAGAATTATTCTTGTTCAAAATGTGTAAGCTGTAAAGCTAGATTATAGCATTAACAGAAGTTTGACATCTCCTGAGGTATATATTTAGTTTTTGAGAACCATTAAAATATATAACTAGTTGGATGTGTTTTCAGATCCATATGAAGAAGTCATATTTGGTAAAAGTCAGGAGAAATAAGTGTGTAAAAATGTATTTACATAAAATTACTGTTTTTTCTTCTGATTTGATTCCTTATCTATAATTATAAATAATTTTAACATAAAGGTGGCTCTTAGCATTTGGTATTCACCTATTACTGATTAGTTGCCTTTTGCCAAAGTGTCACATGGCAAATACATACATACACACACAGGATTATTTGCCAAGTATTGGTTCATTGTGGGACTTACAATTATTTGTCCAAGATTTGTTTCCTTTGATTTGGTACAATATATCAATACAGAGTGGGGAAACTGCAAATACCAAATATTTGTCGAAAGAAGTCAGGTAAATCACCACACTGTTCAGTATTGGCCAAATGTTTTCTCGGTGTTTGGTGAATACTGAATGTGTGGAGCTGGCATTAAATGAGACAAAAATATATAAATGGACATTCTAGCTTCAGTATTGATGTCATGAATGATATTACATATTAGCTTGTTGTCAGTTTAGACCAGTGTTTCTCAATGGGGGCAATTAGTAACAATTTATATTTTGGGGGGCTGAAAAACAATTTTCTGGACGATATAGTAAAACATTATATTAAGAATAATTTAGATATTTTATTCGTTATATCATACAATAATTAAACAAATAACATTATACTAGTCACTAGTCTATTCAATGCAGTACGAATTTGCCGTTAGCCTTGGCCCTCGGCATCAAAATTTTGAAGTGAAGGGGGCGACGATTCGTTAGAGGTTGAGAAACACTGGTTTAGACCATAGATTCTCAAAGCATGATTTGTGGACTTGTGGTCTGTGAACTGACCTAGTCATTTTTGTAAAATAAAGCTCTATGCTATCTAGTCAGAGGAAAGAATATGTTTATGCATTATTTATTACTTGTGTTAGGTTACTGAATAGACAAAAAATTTTTGGCATGCGTCTAAAGCGACTGTGACTGACAAGCCAGATTAAATGATCCATGGATTGTATAACTTTGAGGATCACTGGTTTACAGGGCTGTGCCAACCAAGAAGCAAAATGGTGAGCTGCACCAGGGTGCTACGTAAGAATGACAGTACAATCTAGTCACCAACTTTTTATACACTATGTTAAATTACATAGTGTATAAAAAGTTGTAAATTTGTCTTAAACTTTTATTTTGTGACAGTTTGTTTGTAAATTAATTTACTTAAAGTAATTTTTAAATTATAATAATTATTTTTTTACCATTAAAATTTTTAATATTAACAAAATTTTACAAGATTTTGCAAAATTGAAATTTGTAAGACAAAATTCCTTTGTGTTCTCTATGAATGATTTGCCTGAAAGGACAGCTGTATACTGTTGAAAGTACTAGCATAATAAATTCTCTTTGTGTGAAGTCGACAGATAGTACTGTATGTTATATTTTCTAATAGTATATTATTGGCATTTATGATTATTTAAATTTTATAACTTCGTTTATTTCATCAAATTATAAAACTGTATGTATATGTTACCGCTAAAGCTCGGAAACTCGTTAATCTGCAGATTACCTAGCTAATCTGCAGATTAACTAGCGTGATCCGTTAAAGTTGCTAAAATTGTTCTATTTTTCAAATTACCTAGGTAATGTGCAGATTATCTAGGTCAGTGGTCCCCAACCCCCGGGCCGCGGACCGGTACCGGTCCGTGGATCAAATGGTACCGGGCCGCCCAAGGAACATTAAATTATTTCCATTTTATTTACTATGGTGTATTTGTCTGANTAAACAATAATAATAATGTTTTATTTTATGGTTTCAATTTTAATGCATTTATAGTGTATAAAAATGAAACTAATAAAATCCGTAAAAATTATTAATATATAATTTCAATTATTTCAAATAAATTGCAAAAAAGAGAGATATCGGGCAAAAAATTTCTCACACTGGACTGGCAATTTAACCTTGTTGTGACCTGGCTGGTTTACACTGATTTTTTGCAGGAATACTTATAGGTTGCATATATAAGGATGATAGCTGTTCTCATATACTATCTTAATCATTCTTGCATGACTGGTAATGTTTAGATTTTATTTAATTCAAAACCTCTGAATTGTCAATTGTTTTGCATACACTGCATTGCTAGCATTTAAGAATTGCACGTGACTTACAAGCTATACTTTTATCATCAATGTCACATTATTTTTCATCAGTATCTTTGACATCAAAAGATATTAAATACAAGTAAACATTTTGATAAAACTATTCATTCTACCCGATTGCCCATCAATTGATCAGTGTGCTATTTAAGGAAAGAAGAATTTTCATAAGAGGGAAAATTTATTAAAATAATTTGTTTAAAATAAATTATTTTTAAAATGTGATGACAAAATCATCTCTGAATAAACATAAAATCAATTGAAGAATTTAATTTCTTTATAAATAAGAAAATGTGATGATTTATGATGTAAATTTAACTATATTATTTGGAACACCTTGATGATACCTGCTTCCTTTATAATTCATTAGAGAAAAGTTATCCTTGTTAATTATTTCTATGTTTAATCAATCTCCTTAAAATAATATTTTCTTAATGAATATTGTATTTCATTAAAAGTAAATTAAGCAATTTTTTCTTAAGAATTATTCTAATCTATTTCAATAATTCTATTCTTATTCTATTTAAAATGGTAATTCCACGATTCCATTGATTAGGCCAAGAACGCAAATATACGAGAATATTCATATTTAAAACAACAAATCCCAGAAAGTTTGTAGAACTGGCACTATCTTTGTAAATAAATAAGTCACTACTAACTTCAGGAAGCCAATGTTTATTAATTAAAAGAAACAATTTTGATCAAGATCTGACTATCTTCAGCTGAAAATCTTATAGAAATATAAGATTGTAAGCTGAGGATGGTCATATCTTAACTGAAAAAATTTCTTTCAATTAATAGAAGTTGGTTTCCTGAAATTAGCAGTGATTTATTTATTAACAAATCCAAGTTAAATGTGAAATGGAAAAGAATTATTGAATCTTTCCATTTGGCCGTTCTTATGATTTCTTTTTATTTAAATGTAAAGAAAAGCCCTTCAATGAAACAGTGATTTTAAAAATAGTTGAAATGAAAATTTTATATAATTGGAAATCTGTAAGGGGAGACATTTCTATTTATATAAAATAAGGATTTTTGTGAGAATTTGCAATGTTACCATTTTGTAACTTCTCTGTCATGTTCTCCAGTCTACAAAAACCCCTTATGGATGAGAACATAATTTTAATTGGAGAAATTAGAAATCTTCCTCACGCCAAATGTATCAAGTAATAATTTATAAAAGCTTAAGTATAAAGTTTAAAATCTAAAAAACAACTTTTTTCTTAGAAGAACATTTGCATCAGTATTTCTATTATTTGTATGTAATCGGTTATATATATTTTTTTAATTTTTTTTTCCTTATTTTACAATTATTTAATTGTGAAATAAGGACAAATATTTAAGTACAAAACACCAAAAAACTATGAAGTTAATAGCAGTTCTACTTCTGATCTTTGGTATCCAGATAGTTTAAACAATTTAATTAAGTAAAAAAAGAATCCACAGCTGAAAGTGTCAATAGCACTTATTGGTAAACATTTTGTTAATAAATGGAATTTTTTTTTGTTTAAAACTTTTCATTGTTATTAAACTGAAAAGCTTAGAAATCTAAATTATGTCAAAGCTGATTTTTAAATCAAATAAAGTGTATAATTTTTCTTGTGTGCCAAACATTATCTCCCTAAGCAATTGTTTATGTAAGTCAATGTTTATAAAATTCATGCATAAATTGGTTGATAGTTCTTGAAATAGATGTATTAGTGTTCCTATTAGTATGCTGTTTTTTATGTTGATATCTCTCTTAATATAAAGGTTTAAAAAGAAAAAAAATTGTCACTTCTTGTAACATTGAAAATTTTAATAATTTCTTCTGAAATAAACTTATTTCTTAAATAAGAAATATAAGAAATGATATGATATAATATATAAAACGTTTTCTTTGCACGTGTAGAAAATTTATTTTACTGTATCTGTTATTAACTTAATGTTAATTAATATTAAGAGTTTACCTATGATCCAAGATCAGAAGTAGAACTGCTATCAACTTTTTACTTTTTTGGTATTTCGTACTTTAATATTTTTCCTTATATCCTTATTTTACAATTATTTCATTGTAAAAGTTTATATTTCCAGTTACGTAAAATTTTTATTATTAACTTAAGCTTTTTTTAAGGTTTTTAGTAAATCCTTTTTTTCTGCTATTTGTAATTACAGTAGAGCATCGATTATCCGAAACAATTTGGGCTGGTGTTGTTCAGATAACTGATCATTTACAGTACAGTTTTGTGTTTAATATATTTTTTTGTATGTATTTTGAATCACACGTCTTACAAATTCATACCTTACATAAAGTAGTACATTAAAGTAGGTCTCCAGTTTAGGTTGACAGGGAGGGAGGGAGTACTGTGGCGTTGCAGCACTCTCTCCCTAGCGGGAATTTAAATTTGCCGATTGGAACGCTTTTGGTTAACCGATGTTTCGATTGATCGGTATTCGGATAATCAATACTCCACTGTATTGAAGATGCTAATTTAGGTTATATATACATAGAACTTAAAAGATTGAGAGAAATAGTTCTCAATTTCTTTCTTGCATTTATGATGATTTATGCTTAAAAGCAATGTTATGTCTAGTTTTCATTGTAAGTATTAAACCAGATTTTCAGTTGCTCCATCCATTTCTTTTCATAATAACCATTTTATATTAGAACTGTTCATTTTTCTGAGCTGTTTTAAAGACAATCTAAATCTTTTTCAGTGAGGTGATACATTTCAGTAGTCTAAAATCTCTTATTATCATTTTACTTAATGTGTTAATATTTCTATAGCAAAATCTTAAAGAAAAATAATAAAACTGATGTTCACATGGGTTGATGTTTGTATTATATGTTACTTTTACATGGATGGTATGAATGGTAATGCTAACTTATGTTATAACTTTTATATGAATATATAACAAGCAATAGCTCAATAAATCTGGCAATATTTGGTTTATATATATGTGTAATGTAATCAGAGAAAAAATTGAGAAATGTTTACATTAGAATTGAAAAATAATACCAGAGATCTGCAACTAATTGTTGCATTTTGGTGATAATACTTATTCAACAATCAAGTTTCACATAATCACAGATGACAAACAGACATCAACAAACAAGAAGTTAGAAGGCGAAAAGTGTGATTGTTTGTGGAGTTTAATCCTGATTTGTTGTTTCAAAGGTGGTTAAATCTTTCGTTGATACAGGTTATGTTTGTTTACGGGTATACAAAGTAATAAAGAAACTCAAGGAAGGTAATGGTACCAAAGAGAAGGAAGGATCAGGTTATCCAATTGCCACATTGAAACTGAAACCAGCAAAGATCACTGGACTGCTCCTTGAAAACAACAGTAGATCTGACTTAGTAATGGATGTCAAGAACATTTGGATATTTGGACAAAACAATGAAACAGATTATGCAGGTTTTTGGGTATGAAGAAAAATCCCAGAACTCAGCATACACTCGTCCCAGATCAGAGCAAAAGGCAATGTTGGCATTTGACAACTCTTCAAAGGGACAAGAGAAGAGCCATTTAAAATTGTTGATGCTGAGTCTCATTGTCTCTTCACCTGTAATCAGAAGTTCAAGTACTTCCACAGGGGAAAAGAAGTTAAACCAGATGTACAAGTTAAAAGAAAGTTGGACCAAAGATTCTTGTGTGAATGGTGGCAAGATCAAAGAAACTGTCTAAGCCTTTTTGTATCACAGGGTGCAATTAATTCTGAAACATATATTAAAGAGTATTGAAGCTGGTGTGGTTCTGTACTTTTCAAACAATAAAATTTTATAGTTTGGCCCACACTATACAAGAGTCACTATGGCAAGACCTGATGAGTTGATTGCTGCATTCATAGAAGAAAATCACCCATTAAATGTTTCTTATTTGCCTTCTGTTGAGAATTTCTTGGTTTATTTTAAACAAAAGGTTTGAGTTTGGATGGGAAGCAAAATCTGCCCCAAAACTAGTTTAAAATAATGAGGGGAAAAAAGGTATTAATAAAGTTCTGCCTCCAACTGGACCAAAATCTTCACAGGTGTTCATGGAAAAGTTCATCAGCTGCCAAACATAGGTAGCTTGTTGAACTTTGCCACCAGCAATTCACTGAACTGACTGTTAAAGTACATCCTGGTTATTAATTCTTGTTAATAATAATAAATGATCATTAAATTTAAAGTTACAGCAAGAAAAGCTTGTCTCAATTTTTTTTTTCTCTGAGTATATTATAAAATTTTATATGACCAAACCTGTATTTGATTCAGAAAAATAGAAAATAAAAAAAAATGTTTGTGCCATTTGTTTTTCAAGCTTGAAAAATATGAATGCACGAATCATTAATGAGTATATAAATAAATTTTTCAAAATTGTAAAGAAATAAATGTGGAAAATGATAGTTTCAAAGTTTTGAAGTTCAGTTTACATTTGGTCTCATTTTAAGTATAAAGTACACTAATTGATTGTGTTATCTAATAGTTGATATGTTTTTATGGTATAAAATAATATAAAAAGTAACTGAATTTCTAGAAATGTTTCACTTAGCGTGAATGTTTTTTTATATTTTTCATTATCCTTAATACATTTTTATGGAATACGAGATCGAGTCAAAACTTTGGTATCACAGACTAAATTATTTAAACAGACATTCAAATTATTACCTCCAATTTTCAAACACTGGAATGTTTGCCATTTTCAACGCAATTAAAAAAAAAATTCATTGATAGTAATATAGTCCTAAGTACCCTGTCCATGAATTTTCTCTCACCCACACATTTAATTCAAATCTAAGAGTAGCAAGTTGTGAAAAATGTTTCTCTTTTTGGGCATTCATTAAATGTTTTAAAATAAACTATAGTAGAAAGATCCTTAAAATAGTACCATGATTCATCGTCCTGTTTTTTTTTTTTTTTTTTGAGTGCATATTTTTTAATTAAACTGATATATCTTGCTTGGATAACAATTTTTTTTCCTTAAAAAATAAAATGAATGATATAATGATAATATCTGTAATTATATGCAATACAAAAATGATATAAATACATGTGTATAAAAAAAAATAAATTTTTGTAGCTACATTTCCAATTGATAAAAGTGTACCATACGACAAGTGGGTTTTTCTACTTTCGTTTTGATAAAATATTGAATATTGTACTTATCGAAAACAGAGAAATCATATCTCATAATCTCTCTTCAGTTACTGGTAGTAGAAATAATACATATTACTATTTAAATGTTTTTTTTATTTTGAATAAACTTATTTTCTTTGATTTATTTTAATAGTAAAAATGGCTTCTGATGAGGACTCTTTTTCAATTTTTTTTTTTTTTTTTTTTCGGTTGCAATTTTCAGTTTACAGGCCTATACATATCCACTTCTGTCTGTCATTTGTTAATCTTGAGAACAGAGTTAGATTGATTAAAATCGAGACCAGATACAGAAAGTTTAGGGACCGGAGGCCCTGATTAAGTATATATCGTGACGATGTTGTGATAATATATATATATATATATATACATTCGATTTTTGTATGGTAAACTTGTGTAGCCAGTTATGTTTGATATTCTACACTTGTATTCTACCATTTCAGCCTACTTAGTTTTATAATTTCATAATGATCTCTTTATGCATGAATATGGGGATCAGTAATTAATCTACATTTCTCTATCGGCTTGCTTTGTTCCCATCAATCATCTATACTTTGTAATATATAAAGCTGTCTAATAATGACAATCCAGTATTTATTGATTTGTCACAGTAGTTCTTTCTAGTAGTGTGTGTGAGATTTTTTTCATGCAGTGTTAACAGTGCTGTCACCCTAAACTAGTTTATGATTAATGTTACATGTTGTACTGTTTATGCAAATGATATGTCTATTCAAAAAAGACTTTTGTGTGTCTTGTAAAGATAGAAGTTATAAATGAAAGATGCTTTGAGTATGGATGATGTTGAAACAAGGAAATTGTTTTTAATAAAATGAGCAATTATCATCCAGAGAATTGTGATAAAGGAATTGATGTTGTTATTGGATTGTAAAAACTTCTATGGTAATTTCATAACCTACAAATTATTAAAACTAAGTAGGGCTATCTTTAGCCTGAAGGTGCCAGTAATTTGTACTCTAAGGTAGTATTAAAAGGTATCGTACTGAAAGTTGCTCCATAGAAACATTACTATCTGTTATATGTATATTAGCAATAAATTTTTAGGAAAAAGCACCGACTGTTAGTAGATTTAAAACAATAAGTTTTTGGCAATGTATCCTGTTAAAATTATGGTATTAATTTCTTTATAAACAAGCAATGGATTCTGCAATTTTTGTCAATTTTTTTATAATAATTAAGGTCAGTTCCAATATAAGTACAGTGAAAGGAGAAACAAAAAGCTTATAAAATTGATCAATTTAATATTAAATGTTTGCTTTTCTTGAAATTATTGATAATAGAAATGATTAGAATTCATTAATATTCTTGATTATGACTTAATAGGAGGAATTATGTAAAATGATTAGAATTTTTTTTATCAATTAAATTATGTCCAAGATAAATAGAAGATAAATATAAATTAAAGCGGGGATTTTTAATCAGAAGTCCACAAATTTGGGATTCTTAATGGTTTCCAGAAAGACTATGAGCAGGGATTAGGATTGTTCTCAATATGGGAGGACAGTCTTGGATTGAACTGTATTGTCCCGAGTACAATTTTTATTGTTTTTGCTTCATTTAACTTTATTATTCTCTGAAATTTTCCTATTCTAAAGCAATAGCCTTTATCACTAACTAGAATAAGAGAATGAGACATATTGTTAGTCAGACAAGCAACTAAAGTTTAGATTGGCATTGTGCAACAGTTCTTAATAATTCTAACATTGAGTTTAAAGTCCTATTTATTGTCTATTTGATGTTTTATAGTTTTCTCCAATTCTCTCTGCCTTGTGGCACCAAGATGGCCTTTAATAGCACTTACAAAGGGTAGTATATGGCCGGTGTTATTATTTAACCTTTATTTACATTTCTGTAATGTTTTTAATGTAGACGAGGAAAATTTACCGCGCAATATGGTCTCCAGAGGCGGTAAAGGTTACCACTCTTACGGCGTAGGTCACTTACTATGCTAACATAATCGGCGAAAAACACTTGTCTTTGTTTTAAGTAGTGTAATGCTGTCAATATTTGTAACTCCAATTTTATGTAAACGCGTGTAAAAATATACTCGGGAGTCCATCAAACACGCTGTTTATTCCGTTGCCGATAAAGGAAACGAATGGCCATCGTCGCTCCATGATGCGCCATAATGGGATCCGGGATGAACGAACGGTGATCATTTTTTACAGTCCGTTTCAAAAAGAAAACGTTGCAAAGATCGATAATTGTTACGGTTTGTTTTTTGCTTTTGCGTATACATATATTTTTCTCTTACGTTATTTTCGAGAGCTTAACTTTCGTCTTTCCGTTAATGCGATTTATTCGCCATTATACTCTTCATCTCCATATTTAATTATTCGAATATCTTTAAGCCAAGACAAGATTATTATTTCATCCGATAATTGAAAAAAAAATTCATGGAATGAATTATAAAAATTTATCTTATTCGTAAGCATAAATATGGATAGGAGCGAAACGTCTGTTACCAAATGGTCCCCTGCATTAATAAATTTCGCTCTCGTAGGCTCTAGTAATATCGACCCAGATTATGCGAGAAACGCGAATAATTTACTTGCCTCCCCCCCAAAAAAACGAAAAATTGGTAAAATTACGGTTATATTTAAATCATACGAACAGTTTTAAATAATCGAGGGAGTACCGCTCGACTTTTATTCGCGTTATCTGTTCTGTTTTTGGACGGTCGTAACTTAAGATTAATGCTTTTCCACACACTTTCGGAATTCCAATTCACGCTTCCGAATGCTTTTTTTTTTTTTAGTACTTCGAGCCGAAAAAGAGTATTGTTTAATGTCGAAATCCTAATACGGTTCCCCCGTACTGTAATTTCTTAATCGCGTGCAAAATTAAAACGTAATATCGAGAATTACGCACGTCTGACATTTTTTTAGTTTTGTAAAAACCAACTGCTGGTCCTAGTTAGCGTTAAAATTTAAGACGTAAATTAGTTAATGCGTGAACGGCCCGCTATATTATTAATTACAATATATATATATATAATTTTTCCACAACGATTCAGACATATGCGGTGACGTAATACAAACGAGTTAAGCCGCAACAAATGAATGAAACTGTTGTCCAGTGTCGACGTTTGTGACGTATTTCGATTCGTCACCCGCCCGCATTCGTAAAAAAAAAAAACGCCAGAGGGCCGACGAAATTTATAACGATCTACCGGCGTAAATTCCCCCCTTTTTTAATGGGGAATTAACGTTTGTGCGGGTTAAATCTGAGGAACCCCGTTTGTAGAAGGTTAAGGGGGGTTCGAACTAGGGTATAGAGACCAAAATCTGGCAGTTGGGCGGATGACAAAGTCGTATCAAAGTCTCTTCCGTTTTAACGCGGCGGCGAGACGGATATCTGGTTCGGTCCGGTTCTAATCCCGCGTGTTACGTAAGGGTGCGTTTCTAAACCGGGCAGCTCGCCAGGAAAAAAGAAAAAAAAAAAAAAAAATAGTCTGAACGTAGCAAAGACTGCCGACGGCGAGCAAAACAAAATGGCAGCCAGCTATCGTTATTCCGGTTTTCCGATAAGGAAAAGTATGGGTAAACCGTAAACGTTTGCCAAGTAAATTAGTAATAATTTTATGAGTAAAATAATTTCCGACGTTATTTTTCTAGATAACAGCCTATGACGTGGTAATTGACGTCATAGGACGTAGTTTAAAAAAAAAAACTCCTTTCGGGAATGCATTCCGGTCTTCGGCACGCCCTAAGTTCTTTTATTTTTTTTCTTTTCGAATTTGTCAGTGGACGAATAAGGCGACGATTCGAGACGGAGAACCAATCGCGAATGATGTTAGTTTGTCCGAGTGCGTTTTTAATATTTCTAACCGGAAAGCGAAAGGGCGACGCGAAATTTCAAACTCAGCGCATTAATAGAAATTAGGTCGAACGGAGGGAATTCCGTTTCGCGCCGAGTTCTAGAAAACTAGAACTAAATTTTACAAGGACGCAACTCGAATCCATTAAACGAAATAGTTTTATTTTTTTTATTTGTAATCCTTTTATTTACACATTTGGCGCTGTTGGAAGGGGAAACTCGACGCAATTTATATTTTTCTTTTTCTTCTTTCCGTTTCCTTTTAGAGGCCGTTCGCCCAGCTTTTAAGTGGTAAAATAAGTTGTCCGGAACACTCGATCCGCCGCTCTTTCTCCCGCCCGCCCATAAAAAAAAAGTCGAGAAAATTTAATATTGGAGTACTCCGCTCCGCTTTTCTTTCCCGTACTTCCGCCGTAGAAGCCAACGTTTTCTACGAAATGCGGAAATGACGCACGCACTTTTCTGTAACAAAAGAAAAGCGGGAAAGTCCTTTTGGAACCTGAAACTGGATTTGTTTTTTATTTTTTCCTTTCTCGGTTTAAGAATTCCTCCCACCGACGACCTCAACTTTCCAGTCGATTCGATTATGGTGTAAAATCTGAATTGTTAAGTATATATATATTTTTTTTTTTGTGTGTAGACTAAACTATCAAAAGTGTCTTTCTGAAATTCAATATTGCAATGAACAGCCAGATTCCTATATTTGTCTATTAAAGGCTAAGGCTCCTGCCAAATTACTTTGTGTGGTTAGGCCACCATCTCTTGTTAAATTTAATAAATAAAAGGGGAGCTGCGGCCTCACCCACGCCAAGCGATCGATTTCGCCACGAAGATTTATTAAAAATTCTGACGTTTTCTTTTCTCTCGCGCAGGTCCCGCTTCCGAATGCTTTTTTTTTTTAGTACTTCGAGCCGAAAAAGAGTATTGTTTAATGTCGAAATCCTAATACGGTTTCCCCGTACTGTAATTTCCTTAATCGCGTGCAAAATTAAAACGTAATATCGAGAATTACGCACGTCTCACATTTTTTTAGTTTTGTAAAACCAACTGCTGGTTCCAGTTAGCGTTAAAATTTAAGACGTAAATTAGTTAATGCGTGAACGGCCCGCTATATTATTAATTACAAATATATATATATATATAATTTTTCCACAACGATTCAGACATATGCGGTGACGTAATACAAACGAGTTAAGCCGCAACAAATGAATGAAACTGTTGTCCAGTGTCGACGTTTGTGACGTATTTCGATTCGTCACCCGCCCGCATTCGTAAAAAAAAAAAACGCCAGAGGGCCGACGAAATTTATAACGATCTACCGGCGTAAATTCCCCCCTTTTTTAATGGGGAATTAACGTTTGTGCGGGTTAAATCTGAGGAACCCCGTTTGTAGAAGGTTAAGGGGGGTTCGAACTAGGGTATAGAGACCAAAATCTGGCAGTTGGGCGGATGACAAAGTCGTATCAAAGTCTCTTCCGTTTTAACGCGGCGGCGAGACGGATATCTGGTTCGGTCCGGTTCTAATCCCGCGTGTTACGTAAGGGTGCGTTTCTAAACCGGGCAGCTCGCCAGGAAAAAAGAAAAAAAAAAAAAAAAGTCTGAACGTAGCAAAGACTGCCGACGGCGAGCAAAACAAAATGGCAGCCAGCTATCGTTATTCCGGTTTTCCGATAAGGAAAAGTATGGGTAAACCGTAAACGTTTGCCAAGTAAATTAGTAATAATTTTATGAGTAAAATAATTTCCGACGTTATTTTTCTAGATAACAGCCTATGACGTGGTAATTGACGTCATAGGACGTAGTTTAAAAAAAAAAACTCCTTTCGGGAATGCATTCCGGTCTTCGGCACGCCCTAAATTCTTTTATTTTTTTTCTTTTCGAATTTGTCAGTGGACGAATAAGGCGACGATTCGAGACGGAGAACCAATCGCGAATGATGTTAGTTTGTCCGAGTGCGTTTTTAATATTTCTAACCGGAAAGCGAAAGGGCGACGCGAAATTTCAAACTCAGCGCATTAATAGAAATTAGGTCGAACGGAGGGAATTCCGTTTCGCGCCGAGTTCTAGAAAACTAGAACTAAATTTTACAAGGACGCAACTCGAATCCATTAAACGAAATAGTTTTATTTTTTTTATTTGTAATCCTTTTATTTACACATTTGGCGCTGTTGGAAGGGGAAACTCGACGCAATTTATATTTTTCTTTTTCTTCTTTCCGTTTCCTTTTAGAGGCCGTTCGCCCAGCTTTTAAGTGGTAAAATAAGTTGTCCGGAACACTCGATCCGCCGCTCTTTCTCCCGCCCGCCCATAAAAAAAAAGTCGAGAAAATTTAATATTGGAGTACTCCGCTCCGCTTTTCTTTCCCGTACTTCCGCCGTAGAAGCCAACGTTTTCTACGAAATGCGGAAATGACGCACGCACTTTTCTGTAACAAAAGAAAAGCGGGAAAGTCCTTTTGGAACCTGAAACTGGATTTGTTTTTTATTTTTTCCTTTCTCGGTTTAAGAATTCCTCCCACCGACGACCTCAACTTTCCAGTCGATTCGATTATGGTGTAAAATCTGAATTGTTAAGTATATATATATATTTTTTTTTTGTGTTGTATGTGTGTAGAAGAGTTACCGTATCTTACGGCATACCAGAAACAAACCCCCATTTCGGCATAGAATATTTTAGTGAGCCATCCCGCGCATTTGGCACTCCGTCCCCAATTGTTTTTACCATATTCTGGTGCAGAAATAAAAGAATTTCCCCCCGAAATAAGTGTACAAAGGGGGGTCGAAGTCGTTGAAAATTAAAATTTTTCGGTGGTAAAGCAGTTTAACAAATAATTTAAATTAATATAGCTAGCTAAGTTTTATTGGAGAGTCGGGCTAGATAAAGGTTACCTGTAGCCTGAGGCTTGGGAAATTCGTTAGACTACGGGAGATGTCAGCTTCACGTGTAAGACGTCCCGCGTCTTACCTGTGAAATTGCTATCTCCCGTATTACTTTTTTTAGCCTGTTTTTTTGGGAAAAGCCGCCTATTATACGCCGTAAATTTATCGATCGATTAATTAATTTTCCTTTCGTACTTATTAATTAAAACGGGGTTCTACTTTTCCAGGTGGTGAAGAACAAGAGAAACAGAGAGGCGCTGATCGGTCACTTCCGCTTGGACGGCCATCCGCTGATTAACGGAGTGGAGGAGGTGCTGGTTGCCGAGTCAAACTCCTACATCATCTTCCCGCCCTCCTACGGAGACTTGCATTCTTACGTCAGACAGAAGCGACGTCTTAGGGAACACGAGGCGTTGGGCCTCTTTCTGCAGATCGCCTCGGCTGTGGCCGCCTGCCACCAGGCGGGCATCGTCCTCAGGGACCTCAAATTGCGAAAGTTCGTCTTCAAGAATCCCGAAAGGTGAGTTGGAAGCGTCGTTCCTCCCGCGAATTTTAATTTCGATCCGGCCGCCGCCGTCATCCGCGTAATTATAAAAGGGGAGCTGCGGCCTCACCCACGCCAAGCGATCGATTTCGCCACGAAGATTTATTAAAAATTCTGACGTTTTCTTTTCTCTCGCGCAGGACCGAACTGAAACTGGAGACGCTGGACGACGCGGTGGTGGTGGAAGACGACGACTGGCTCAACGACCGCCACGGCTGTCCCGCTTACGTCAGCCCCGAGATCCTCATCACCTCCGGCTACTACTCGGGCCGAGCGGCCGACTGCTGGAGCCTGGGCATCATGCTCTACGCCATGTTGGTGGGACGCTACCCCTTCCACGACGCCGACCCGGGCGCCGTCCTGCTCAAGGTGCGACGCGGAAGTTTCAGCGTTCCCGACGGCCTCTCCTCGCACGCCCGCTGCCTGATACGCAGCCTCCTGCGCATGGAGCCGGCCGAGAGACTGACGGCCGAAGAGGTGCTCGACCACCCCTGGTTCAAATCGGGCCGCCGCCGACACGGACACGCGGCCGAGTCGGGGCGCGGCGCGCCCCGAGGCGACGACGCCAAGGTGCCCGACCAGACGGTGCCCGATCCCGCCCTGCAGGAAGAGACCTCCTCCTTCTTCGCGTGACCCCCGGGCTCCGGGCTCCGCCCGACCCGGCGCCCGACGCCCGACGGACCGCGGTTCCAACCCACTCGGGTCGAGAGTTAACGGCCTTTATTGTCGATTCTACACTAGTTGGCCTTGCCCAACTCGATCTTCTGGATGGCCCGCGACGAGTGGTAGATGGCCGAGTCGATCATCCCCGCCACTGAAAGAAGAAGAAAAAAAAAAGACAATGGACTACGTCACAGGCGACTCCGGACGTCGAACCGCCGGGCGCGCCGCTTACCGGTGAAGACTCCGCCCACGATGGCGCAGACGCCGGTCAGGAAGTGCGGAAAGGACCTGAAAGAGAAAGAGAGGAGGAGGTGAGGGGCGGGGCGGGCTCCACCCCCGCGTCGGGCCCGCCCACTCACTTGCGCTTCTCCGAATATTTGACCATCATGGGCGAGAACTCGTAGACGACGAAGACGCCCGGCAGACTCTGATCTCCGCCCGCCGAAGCGGCCCTCTTCCGATGGCGGGTGACGGCGAACCTGTTGGTGTGCAGCGTCTGAAACGAAAAGACAAATGAACGAAAACGGTCGGCGAACGGGAGAGTCGAGCCGCCTCCACTCACCTGTCCGTCGGAGCGAGAGTACATCATGGGCACGATCTTGGCGTAGTACTGGAACATGACGCCGCCTGAGATAAACAAACAAAAAAAAAACAATTAGGAGAGAACGAACGGGACGAAGAAGAATACGAGGAAAGAACGCGCGCCCCCTTTTTTTTAATTATAATGAACCGCGCCATTGCGCGGTCTCCTCCCGACCTCGACGTTTTTAAGTTTAAACGAATGCGAAATTGTAGAGAAAAAAAAAACGGAAGAACAAAACGTTTTCGGCCGAAAGACGACGCGAAGTGTCCGCGTCTACGAAAAAGAAGAAAAAAAACGTTATGGCCACCGTTTCCGGCGGAAACGGGACGCCCCACTTGTACCAAAATGTCCAATAAAAACATTTGTAACGTAAAAAAAACGAGTGGGTTTTTTTGGTCGCGCCTCTCTCCGTTCACCGTCGACGCAGTTAAACTACGTCACAATCTACGTCATACGTTCCCCCCTTCTCGCCAAATAAATTGGCAGCGATTATCGTACGTATACATTCCGACGGCGCGGTCTTTACGTATTCCGCTAACGTCTCCTCGTCCGAGTGGTGCCCTCTAATAACTAGTTTAAAAAAAAAAAAAAAAGATCCGGTAACGGTCAGTGTCGCCATTATTATTATTATTTTGTTTTGAAATTCTAAGAATCGTAAAAATGCGGACTTTCCCGATTAGTTACTTAAAAGTTCGCCGATCGTAGCGCCTCCGACGTCGAGAACGATAATTACGTCCCAGCGTAATAATAACTACTTCCAGATGGCGCTCTTCCAACAATAATCATTCATTTAATGTCTACGTATCCCGACTCTACGGCACGTCGCCGTTTCGCACAAACACTCTTCTGGCACTCGCCGCCGCCGATCTTCAAAAGAATTTAATTTTTTATGGCTACATAAATCTTTCGGCCGCATTCCTACAATAAATACTTAAATTTCCAATTACGGTATGTTCCCAGAATGATTCGAACCATCGATATAAAGTATACATTCAAATCGTTAAAAGCGGGGGTCCACTATACTTGGAAAATATCAGAAAATATTTAAATTAAAATGGATTTTCTGTTGTCCAGTTATTGGGTACAATTGGCAAAGTCTAAGCTAAACTATTCACTATATCGAGAATACGCTGTTTTGTGGATTGTTATTAACAAAATGGGACACAATGCTCGATTTGCACTTTTATAAAGCCAGGGAAATTTAAAAAAAAAAAAAACAAATAATATATAATAATAGTTTCCATTTTTAAGTAAAAGTCACTGGCGTGGAGCGTCGTGTCACGCCAAGTATTTATAAAAATAGAGTATTACTATTTATGTAAACATCTCTTTAATTGCTCCGGTAATAATGGAAACGATCGTTGCAACAAGCGCACAAAAAAGCGACAAAGTGACAGATTTCTTGCTTAAGAAAATATTCTATAGTTTCATTTATCGACACTTCTTAATTTTCTCTCGTGATTCTTAAAATTAGAGAGTAATTTCTCTCCAGTTCGTTGAGCGACAAATTCGAATATGGCACTCCTTAAAAATTCTTTTTTATGAATTCTTTTCTACGGAGTTATTCAAAAAATTATTCTGTTTACTGCAAACTAATACTGACAATAAAGGGTCCACCGAACACTGGTAGTTGGTCGCGGGTTGGCGCCTGGCCACGAAGAGTTTTCCCGGTTTTCTTCACGTTATTAATGTGATCCGTGGTTCACTCGAAGTGGTTGGTAATGGCGGCACGTAGACACGATCTTTAACACAAATGCCTTCTCTCCAGAAGCTGCCACGTTGCATTACACGCTACCGTTGCGCGAGACTATTCGAATAAAAATTTGTGGATAGCGCACCCATATAATGACGATGTTCCGTACGTTTAACGTAACATCGTGTAACTTCGCGAACATTTTAAGTATATACGGACGAATAGAATATCGCGTTACAAATAAACTGCGCAGCATGGTTAGTGCTTCTTGTATTTGACATCCTCGCAATTCGAATACAAATCGACCAATTAGATTTCGATAACCTTAGAGAAAATTGGCTTCGTAAAAATGTGGTTTGTAACTATATTTTAACGCAAGCCGATATTTAGACAAAAAGAAAATCTCCCTCCACAATAGTCAACGAATTCACTATAATTTGATAAGCATTAAAAAAATGGCGGATATTGAAGGAAATTAATTTTTTTTGCATGAAACTGAGTACATTTCAGTTGGCAAGCGACTAAATATGCGAACCGATGAGAGAGTTCGTAAAAATCAATCGATTCTCGGCAATATGCCCCAATTGGATTGACCCCTCTTCTCTGATAATTATCGACGTCAACATGATTCCTGTATTTCTTTATTCCGACTTTGCCAATAACATTTCGATATAATTTTCGTGGGATTCTCTCCTCCACCCTTTTCGGCACGAGACACATTATTTTTCTTTTATTGGTCTAATATTTTCGTGTTACGTTTGCGTGTTCTCGATTCAAATGACACATTATCATACCGGAATGGCAAATAAACATTCAGGATTTCAGGAATTTATACCAGTGGTTAAGAGCAAGGATCTCATATACCAGGAGTGACTGATAAGGTCTTCATTTTTATATCTTATCCATTTTTCAATCTTACCGTTATCCAGAGTAACATTTCTCCCCACACCACACGAAAACTTTCTGGTGTTACCTGGCTCCTTTCCCGCTAGCAGCTGGTAAAGTTTTGACCTTTTGACATTTCCCTTAAAATTTGGATCAAGTCTGATGGTGCCATTTCTAAGCTGTAATGAATGTGCAGAATAATCTGTAACTTCGGATTCTCGAGTGTGTTCTTTGTTTTCTTACTGCAGTGCAATCTTGTAATCGTGGCACAAGAAAAAGATGGCTCTTTCTGACCTTACTCTCTCAATTTCGCAATACTTTATATAATTCACTGTTTCTCTCCTCGCACGCAACTAGTGGAAAACATTCCCACCAATCAGAATGGTAAATTTGTTGACATAGGGAGTGGGAAAATTCAAGATGATGCAATAAAGATGCAACCTGAGATGTGCAACAATTTTTGACTGAAACTGAAATATGCAATACTCTTTTTGTCTTTTCCTTTCTATTTAATACATGTGAAACGATATAATTATTACCAACTCACTGTTATCGGCCACCTTGTTGGAATGACATGTCCATTGTTAGCAACTGATTGGCTACACTTTACGTTGTTCTTGTAAAAAGTGGAAAAAAAATCACTTTTCACACTTCGCTCTCACTAGTAAATGTCTGTGTGAACTACGCTTTATGAACAATGCAACACAACGAACTGAGATTTTCCCTATATGGACTAGTCACGTGTTTCTATCCTAGAATGCTGAGGTAAGGATCTTATTTATCAATTGACCCTTGTGTTTTTTAACATTCACATGTATAAAGTTGGATCAAGGCATCAGAAGTTGGTGAATTCACTTAAACACCGGACAAGAAAAGATGCAGAAAAATGATGTCTTCATTGTATTTTAGAAAAGAGTCAAGAAATGAAAAATATTGTCTTGTGGCCAGTAAGAGGGTCATTTTTAATCATACATAGGCCAAGTCCACAATGTGGGCAGTTGGAACGAGGCGGAACAGATCGCCTGTGATCACTCACTTGGATTTGATCCTGGGTCCCAGAGAGCGGTCAATTGAAACCTTAACCATCTTGGACATCCAATCATGTTTTATTATTTATGTTCTGTTGCATTAAAGAAGTTTTAAATAAATACTTTCAACTACCAGTTTTTTCATTTTGCAACCATTTAAAATAACTGTCATAATCACAAAGGCAATAAGTATCTGTAGTCCGGACATAACCCTTTAACCAGATGGACAGCGAGGCAATAAAGGCACAGGCCCATAACTCCGAGAGACAGGGTTCAAGTTTCAGTAAAAAAACCTTGGAAATTTTCAGACTATTCATTCCGGATATATCAGGAACCATCTCTCACCACCTGGCCGTCCCCACTGCATATCCGATTAAGCAAAAATTGATTTAAAATTTGAATTTTTGTCAATCCCCAATTATTGGAGAATAAATAAATGCTTATGGTATTTGAAGTATTTGTCAATATAGATGTTTGTTCTCTTTTTGATTGTTTAACGTTGGTCTTCTTCATTCATTTACAATATTTTTCACTAACTTACAACTCAAAAAACTATTGAATTCCTGAATTAAAGCTATTAGCATGCAATATCATCATCATTTAAATCTTATTTTAATACTTTTGGCAATTTTGGAAAATTTTAATGGGAGTTTTGGGCTATGTTTTTTTAATTTTCACAAAAAAAAAAAAAATTATGAAGAGACTATGGAAGCAAAGATTGCCTGCCGAAGAAAATAAAATGGATATACAAAAGATCGATCTCAGACACCCGCGATTATAATTTTCCCAAATAAAAGCTAGAAATGCTCTATTTTAATATTTAATTTATGTATTTAATTTTAACTGAAACAAAAAGAAATTTTCATAGAAAAAAGAAGGTGCTTGAATTTTTTTCATGCGACTAAATTTTCATTCAATTGACCCCGCGCACGTATTTTTCAAAGTTATAATTTAGTGAAAATATTGTAAAGGAGCAAAAAAGACTGACATCAAACAATTGAAGATAAGAGAATGAAAATACCTGTGCCGATTCTCTTCATAACAACTTTTTAATAACTCTGGTTCTCGAGTGTGGCCACAAGACACATCAAAAACTTCACTAAATTTCGACATAAAAAAATTTCCAGCAACAAAGTTAAAATTGCATATGGTGCGATCTGTTACAAGATTTTATTTAAATACTTCTTACTTTATTATTAATTATTATAAAATGGCAAAAAGCTTAATTTTGAGAGTCGAGATGAGTTTTATAAAAATTGCAAATGCTAATAGGACATAAAATCTTCATTAAGTCCGATCCCATTCGAGATACGATACATGATCCCCTCTATTTCCCTATCCTCTCAACCTTTAGTCACCAAAATTTAATAGCATTGATCCCCTAATATCCAAATCTAGTTGAAAATTTCTGAAAGTTTATGATCTTTGAAAGTAAGTTTTTTAACAGGAAAATTTTGCAAATATTGAAAGTGGATTTTGGAATAGATCGTTACAGGTGTAGAGCCTGAATACAATATATTTTAAAATGTAGTTCTCGGTAATGGTTCAATTCAACAAAAAATTATAGAATGGGCAAAGACATAACTAAATCAATAAATAAAGTTTCTATACTTTATGCTTAGATAAAGGTAACGATGTGACAATCCTGGCATGTGTGAAGCACTTTAAGAATTTTCTTATGTTATACGTATATAAATCCACTTAACTCGCTCAAGTTAATGAAAAAAATTATGTGGCCGTTAGCTAAATGTTGTGGCTGTTTTTGCAGCCAGCGGTAACATTGGAATATTCATAAAGCTCATGTTCTAGCCAAATAACATCGTAAATGAACGTAGGTTATAACTGAAAAGCTATAACAAAAAACACTCACCTTCTTCATCAGTCTGTGAAGTTCCATCCAGAGGATCGGTCTTGCCAGGAATATTTTTACCGAAGGACAGATGTCGTATTCTGTGCGTCAGATTGAACTGACAACAAAATAAAGAAGTTTTTAATATATGAGTAAAAAAACCTGTTATAACCTAAAAAATCTGAGGTGCTCCCATAATGAGAAACAGAAACAGTTAAGTAATGATACCATCTGAAATCTAATTTAGATGTCGAGACCAATCTGATATTACAAATGCATGATCATTCCTAGGAAACATTTAATCGTAAATTCCGGAATATTTCATACTATTAACTCCTGGTTAATAGTATGAAGTATTACACAAAACTGCTGACTCCGACTCCAGTTCCACAATTTGTAAATCTCTGACTCCTTCAATGATAACCTACTAAAATGGTGAAAGATACCTTAAGTAATTCATCACTACCCACAAATTATCAGGCTATTTGTTTATGTTTTAAGTTTAAGTATTTATCAAGATTGAGGTTGCTAAAAATGCATCAACTTCTGACTCCAACTACACAGAACTGCTATTATTTTGAATCAGAAATCAAAACTATGATAATTAAAAAAAATATCTCAATGACAGTAGTGAAAGTTTTAAGTATTTGAATAGTTGATCTACTACAGTAGAGCGTCGTTTATCCGAATCAATTGGGGACTGGGGTTGTTCAGATAACTTATTTTTCGGATAACTAATTATGTACAAAAAAATATATTAACCTACCCCATGTTGAAATTTTTCTCCGTTGCGTGTCGCTTTGCGTTGAATTTTCGTCGATGTTAAGCCTAATGTAAACTTTTTAAAACAATAATCGTGGCTATTGTATCATTAAAAATTATTTCTTTAGTTTTTACAAACAAAATAAATATATTGAAAATATAAAAACAAAAAAAAAATACTTTAGAAGTTAATCTAGTATCAAAAACGTTC
>NW_019384474.1:561087-573678 GCF_000671375.1 Centruroides sculpturatus
GATGTCACGTTTGTGCTCACACAGCCTTTTGTGAAGGGAGCGTTTGGTTGAGCCCACATAAACCAAACTGCTGTTAAATCTATCATCCCACAGCGGGATAGCATATACCCCCGGTGCTAAAAACAAAAAAAATTATACTTTAGAAGTTAATCTAGTATCAAAAACATTTGATTCAGCATGACACACAGTCCTCAGAAAAACATTACACACAAGTACCAGTGCTGCCAGCTAAAACACACACACCAACAAAATAAAATATTAGAGTAGCCCAAGATATAGTCAAAGATTGCAGTGCCAGAGCATTAGCAAAAATTTAAATTTGCCGACTGGAATTCTTTCGGATAAACGATGCTCTACTGTATTAATAGTAAACAATCTACAAAAATACATTATATACCACTGCTCCATCAAGATGGAACATTGACATGTGTTTTGTCCTTTACTCATTAATACAAGGCGTGTTTTTAAAATAAGATCCATTTTGAAATAAAAAAAACAAAATGAAAGATAAAAATAATTTATTATAACTAAAATAGATGTGCACACTTTTGTTATTTTTTCACATAGTCACCATTGACTTGCACGTGTTTGATATTGTGTCACCAGTTTCCTTATTTTATTGTCAAAGAAGTCTGTCACCAATGTCTTGAACTGTTCACTAATGCCATGTAAAATAATGGCATGAATGAATGTTCATTTTAAAAAAAAAACATCCTAAATTTAAAATCTCTTCTAACATTCTGTAATGATTGACACTTGATGCAGGTCCCTAAAAGAAGCTAAAATGTTCCGTTTTTATTTGATTCCAATACAAATTATTTGCTGGAAGAGTGTGTGTATAGTTGGAAGACAGACAGTGTGTAATTTTAATTTGTGTACATTCCAGGTTTTGGAGACTTTTATGAAAACTAATAGTATAATACACAATTTTTCTGTTGATTCAGTTACTATTGTGTTTCTTTGATTCTAAATTGCACATTTTTACTCATTTTTCCTTGTTGAGAATAGAGATGTTTTGAGACAATTGATGGCATCTTACATCTGCAGTCCAAAATCATGACCATGTTGCATGTTATGAACTTTTGGTTATACTTCTGAACCATCATATCAGTTCAAATACGATTTGCTAGTAATAAGTATTTAACTTAAACTCTTTTTTAACATTTAAATACCTTTAAAACATCATGATACAACATTAAAACAAAAAATCATTGTGTATGCAGAAGAGCATATGCCTGAAAATAAACAATGGCAGATCTATGGATCTATCATTACTTATTTTCAGGTATTTATAGTGTTTTTAACTAGTTGTTAACAAAACTTAAAATTAATTATTTAAAAATTTAAGTATTGGTACAACTAGATCAAATAGAGATTGTTTTTCTAAAGATGAAAAGAATATGAAATTCATTTTATATAATGCTAACAGCAGAAATCTGATAATTTGATTAAAAAAAATGATTTTTTTAAAATTACAAGTAATAAAATTTCATAAAACAAAGTGTGATATTCCTTTAAAAGTTACTATGTGAAATATATATGAAGTTTTATAATAATAAAATACTTACTTGTCGCGATGAGAATGGTTGCAGATCGTGGACTGATAAAAAATAAAAATAAAAATTTTAAATTAATAACATAAAACATTATATTAATTACTATTTAATATAGTTATTTTTCCATATTTACAGCGGATATATAAAATTAAAACCACTAAGAAACCTAATATCCAATAGAGTAAAAGAAATAAATGCTAATGTTTTTGTCCGTGTTGAATGGGCATCATCGGGCAAACTGGCACACAACTTTGGCCTATTGTGAATAAATCTTTGTCACCCACCATACAACTTAAAAGGAAGATCAACAATTTCTTCTTAGACCAACTCCCTCCTTTTTTTTTTTTAAATGGCCAAAATGTTAGCACTTATTTCTTTTACCCCACTGGATATTAGATTTTTTTAGTGGTTTTAATTCAAGCATACCCAGTTTTCAAGTGGTAGCATTCTACAAATATATAATTTCGAGCATT
The DNA here is from genome assembly GCF_000671375.1 of Centruroides sculpturatus. Taxonomy (NCBI): domain Eukaryota; kingdom Metazoa; phylum Arthropoda; class Arachnida; order Scorpiones; family Buthidae; genus Centruroides; species Centruroides sculpturatus. The sequence goes on from NW_019384474.1 coordinate 563,117, forward strand.
TTAAATTTACCAAGCACTCTTAGTTATATTGATAATATATTTATATTGTATATTTAGTAAGCAGCTTATCCAGATATGATTGTAAGGGTAGCATCAGGAATAAGTTTGCACATAAATGTTTTTTATAACTAATCTAAAAAGACTGTTATACATAGACATTTTTTTATGACAAATTAAAGATTTTTTTTATTATATTTAATTAATTTATGTTTAGTTTTGCCTCTCTAATCTGTTCCACAAGATATACACTCTCCACTACAGCTCTGACCAAAGTCAATTTGAAAATGTTCGTTTACTAAATGTATTGTTGATAAATACAAGTAGATTATTCTTATATAAACATTATATTAACTTTTAGATTACGATAATTTTTATTTCAGTAAATAATAATGTAGTTTAAATTCTATAATAAGTTATGAATTTGTCAATTAGTTTTAAATAAACTCACCATGCACGTGGTGCTGAGAAAATGTTCTTCCTGGTGCAATATGAAAGTTTCCTGCAACCTGAAAGATTTTAATTAAGTTTATTATTATAATTTTTAAAAAAATAATTTAAAGTTAAAATTTAAAACATTCCAAATATAAAATTTTTTATAGTATTTTCATTATATTATAAAATATGTTGTGAAATAAATGTCATTAAAAATATGATTTTGTTTGCTTTATCACTTTTTATAATCATTGCATAGAATTAAGGACAGCCACAGGTTGGGCCCTACAGGCCTCATTGATTTGGGAGGGAAAATTGTTCCTCCTAGATTTATTTTGTTCTTTCTTTTTTGCTTTTTCAAATAATTTCATAAAGCAGAGCTGTTTAGCTCTGCTTTATGAGAGTAAATTTATTTTAATAGCTGTTACAATGAGCAATAACAATCTGTATACAGTGAGATGATCATTTTAGTTCTCTTTAAAGTCTTTTAAAGGCACTACATTATTTGGAAGATCACATTTTTAAGGATTGTTGAAGTTTTCAATTGTTTTCTTATGCATGTTTATTATTTGTTTTCACGAAGATGAAAACAGCATAAGTAGAAAAAACCTGTTTAAGGAACATTTGTTGAACAATGAATCAATTTTTTGGTTAGTTAGTCAAAATTATATATATTTTGAAAATTTTTGTACACTTAGCAAGCATTTGGAGATATTTTTATTTATTTATTTTTCATAAATATTGGTACCGTATATATATTTTTATATATATGGTATATATACCATATATATAAAAATATGGTTAAGATTTATGAGGTATAAGTTATGAACTATGAGTTGTGAGATATTTCCAATGTAGAAAAAAGAAATGTTTTAGAACAATATATGCTAGAATTGTTAATTATTTTATGTGAGAAGCAGTTAACAAAGTAGTTCTTCAAAAACAAATTCTTTCAAAGAACTTTTATACTTTTTTTGTTTTAATTTATATTATATTTAATGTATAATATAAAGTATTTTCAATTTTATGTAATTGATGTCTTTCTCTTACATATATTTGTTAATTTTGAGGGTACATATTAACCATCCTTTGAGACTTTTCTATTACTGGTAAAAATAAATAAATAAAGTATGTAACATGTATAAGAATGTTTGTTAATTACAAAATCACTTCTTTAATATGTTTCTTAAAAAATTTTATTTAAATCTACTGGATAGTACACCAATAAAGAAAGACTTTTATTGAGCTGCAATTTGAAAAAAATTGTATAGACCTATTAATTCCCAATGTTGTCCATCTGTCTTTCCTTAATCTCGAGAACAGAGTCAGATAGACAAAAGAGGAGACCGGATATGAAAATCTTAGGGACAGAATTAATTATATGTGAACTTCCAATGAAAACTGGAAGTCAAATTATTTCAATTCAAAACTTTTCCCCTGAAAACAGTTAATAGATGACCAGCACGACTCCATTGCTAATGGAAAAGTATGATGTACAGGGGCAAGACACTACTAATTTGAGGTGGAGAGTATATATTTTAAATTAAATAAATAAAAATATGATTAAAAATTGCAATCTGGTACTATGACGATGTCACAATAAATAACTGCTTGTTTATTATTAAAATTAAATTTACTGGGTGATTTTTTATAAAGAAAACAAAACATTTTGTATTTTGTCACTCATCTCCTATTTTGTTGCCCAGATGTCCAATCCCCAGTTAGCAGTAGCCTAGTTGACCGTCACCCGGTTGTCCATCACCCAGTTGACAGTGTGCTTCTGCAGACAACCTTGCATAAAATGAAACACCAAATATCCATAATATAAATGAATTATAATAAGAACAGTTTATTAGAAGACAATATGACTTCCAGAATTAATCAAGAAATATAAATAAGAAAAATAATCAGTTATGACACATCTCCTTTTCCTTCTTCAATACTATTAGTCTCACCTTTTATGAAATTTCAGATTTTTTGTAATTTGGCTTTGGGTTTTAGCTGGATGCTATTCTTATCACCAACTTTTAATAATTCGTTGAATACAATCACTGAAAGGTTTGAGTGGCCGAAACCCCAGGCATAAAACTGTAAATTTTATATTCCTTTGAACAGGATTTGGGGCAATTAAAACATCAGACTCTGTATGACATTAGACAACAATTCTATGTCATCTTTGACCAGAACACCACCTTGGTCCTTAACTTTGACAACTGATGAAGGCTAGCATTGCCTGTTTTGGTACAACTTATTCAAATGAAAAGCTCCATTTTTTGTTCCAGATTTTACCATCACAGTCATGAGCATCTGCAGAGGGGGAGCAAACAGGATACTTGCTTAAAATTTCCATTTTTACAACTAGTACACACTAGTGTAATGAAATGCTGTGTATTTTATTGATCATTAATGTGAACTGTTACATAGTTTAAACTGTATTTCCATAAACATAATCTCCACTTATGAGGAGTTAATGAGATGTAGCTATGCACTAATTTATACTAAACTTTTGGAAAATAAAATATCATGCTTAACAACACTTTTCTAGGAACCAATTAGGTTATAAAAATGGAAGTCTGTTGTATCTACATATGTATGCATGTATTAAAATCGATACAATTTGAATTCTAAAATGTAAATAAAATGTGAATTGTGTATTTATTTTACAATGTTTCAAATGCTAATTTTAAAATTTTAGATAAATGATAATTTCTTAATAATGACTTGGCTTAAGAAAGAAAAAAAAAAAAAGAAGTGACAAACTTACTCTGTTTACTTCTAAATATCCAAATATTTGACAACCTTCTTTATCTATAGATTTCAACTGATCTGTCCAACCTTCTCGCTTACATTGAATTACATTATCTGCATCAGAAAATGCCCAGCCTTTTAGCCTATATGCTTCTCTTACTTCTTCACAGGTGTTGCAGCATCTAGTAAAAATTTCAAATAATTTTTTTATGTTCATATTATGACATTGTATCAGATTAATAATAATAGTAAATACAAATATATGCTTAACTATACATAGCTATACTAAGCTGTATGCTCAATACATAATCTTGCATCATACTATTATTGATATAATTATATTAAACATTTTGTCTTTCAAAATCTTGTTGAATATAAATACAATTGCATAAACAAATAAATGATATCAGACATTTATTTTGAAAGTGGCCTAAATCCACTTTGACACGTTTCAAACTAATATGCAGTATATTATGGAGTAAAATTTTATTAGTTAATAATTACAATAATAAATCTATTAAATGTAGCATAATTTTACAACAATAACGCATTGATGGTGCTGCCTCCTTTATCCTAACACCTACCATAATCCTAACAGAAAATTCTTAATCCTAATCTGAATATAAAGATGTTTAATTTATATTTGCTTGAATGTAAAGAAAATAAAACAAGTGCTGTTAATGAGTGGTCTTATAGAAAAATTTTTAAAGAAGATTTTAATTTACAATTCCACCAGCCGCAGAAAGATACGTGCCAAAAACTCAATCTGTTAAACATTAAAATTAAGGAATCAAATAATGGTGAAGAAAAGGAGGCAAGTCTTATGGAAGAACTTGATACTTATTTTAGATGAGCAGAATTGGCTAGAAAATCATTAAACAAGACCAAGATCTAGCATTATGTAATCCAAATGACTATTTTGCTTTTTCTTTTGACTTTCAAAAAGCACTGCTTTACTCAAAGTTGACTACTTGCATATTATAAGCATAATATGTATGTTTTAAATCTGGTTTTCAAGATTTTCATGATAATAATATATATGTGTATCTCTGGGATAAAACCATTGTATCCAGAGGTGCACAGGAAATAGCATCATGTATTCTAAAACATCTAAAAAATCTTAGAAATGAAAAACATATTATAGCTTACAACAATATGTGTGCAGGACAAAATAAGAATATAAAATTAGCTTTAATATAGTTAAAATTTGTCCAATCTGCCGTGGATTTTAAAAGGTTAAAGAATACTAATGGAGAAACAGTGAGTTAGTTAAAAATATGTTGGATGTGTTTTTTGAGAACTGAACCGTATAAAATGTTCTATAAAACATCAATTAATGAGGATACAAAATTTAAAACTCTGGATTCACTATTGCATTGGGGGAGACCAAGAAACTTTAATAATATTAAATTGACATTACAAAAATCAAGACCAATTTCAACGATATGATGGACTTATTACACTATATACCATCTGCACACCATGATTACTTTAAATCCTGCCTACACATGCAAAGTGGAGATGAATAAATCACAAATTACGATATATCACTTCAATTACCATCTTATCAGTTACCAATATTTTTAAATTAATTAAAATGCAAACCCATAAATACCTTGATATAAAGATAAATGGACTTAGGCCACTTTCAAAATAAACGACTCATATCATTTCAGTTTTCCCAATATTTAACCAAATATCTGATTGTCAGATTTGTCAGGTATTGTTTGTCTGCTAATTTTATTAATGAACTTTATAATTTTGCTTAAAGATAGGCAGTTAGTCCACCATCTTATATTGATATGAATAATTAAATATTAAATTTGAATAAATTAAATTATGTAGACTAGTCTGGAAGAAAGTATCGACTTCAAATGGGGCTTGAACCAATTCCTTCTGCCTACTCTGCTTATTTGTTACCAGTTATACTACCCAGACTTTCTATCTTTGCTTTCAGATCTATATTAATTCAGCCAAATAACTATACATGCATATCCAATAATCAATTGGTTTATAGAGTATAAACAACAAACAATAATTAAAGATTCTGTATAAACAAACATAAAAAGATGTCTTCTCACTATAACTCACATCAAGAACACAAAAGACGAAAATTCTTGATGGTGTGAGTGAAAAGATAAATATTAAGTTTTGAAAATACAATAATATTACAGAAGTAACATCAGATCTGATCAAATTCTTAATAATATTCTTAAATATGAGGGCCAATCAAAAATATCTGGGACAAAATTTTATACAGAGAAAGATACATTTATACATTGCTCTTTTTAGTCATGTCAGCAACCACAACCATTGCTGTTGCATGATGCCGAACCAAAGGTGATGGTGTTTTCACAGTTGCACAGATCTTATGTGATGTATAGTTTGCATTGAGACATTTACTGAAGCAAAGTGAATAACATTTTAACTTATAACTTTATCATCTAAAACAAAACCTAAATAAAACAGAATTCTGCTTAACCAAAAAAAGACTTTAAAATGGAGTGATTTTCTGTTAAATTTTAATATAAGCCAGACGTGTCTAACGTGGAATGTGGAAACTAACGTCTAACGTGGAAACTAAAGAGGTTTTTGGGTTCAAAGAGTTCACCCAAATTAATCAGAATCTTATGATTGCAGACAAATAAGTAAAATTACCTGCAGGTACAGTATAATGATCACTGTAGAGCATAATAAATCATATTTCAAAATAAGTTTGAAACTTTTCAGAAAAATGGAGATCATGTGATGAGTAAACATATAAAAAAGGTCTTTGTTAATATGAACCTTTAACAGAATTGAATACTTTTAAGAATCAAATCAGTTTCTGAGAATTCTTGAGAACAAGTAACAAATGTAATTCATTGAAAACAATGAAAATAAGATAACACAGAGATACAAATTTTCCTTATATGAAATAGTTAATAAATAATTTGTACCAAACATTCAAGAACAAATTGATTATCATTGTTTGTAATTACAGAGATTAAATTAATAATTAATTAGTATTAAAATTCCTCTAAAGTCACATCACAGAATAACTTTTTCTCCATATTACTATAATGCAATTAAATTTCTGATGGCAGAGGGTATTCAAATAATTTTAGTACTCAAATACCTAGCAATGTTCTAGGAAACATTTGAGAACGTTTTAGAATTGAATAGTTCTCAATTTTTGTATCCAAGTTAATTTAAAGTGGAATCATTTTAATTAACTTGGATTAAAAACTAGTAATAAAATTTTTCTTATGTATGTTATAAAAGAGATTTTACATTAAAAATATAGTTAACTGTGTGGAATTTATCAAGTGTAATTTAAAAATTTAAAAAAAAAAAAATGTAAAGGAAAAGAAAAATTATTAAAACCTGTTCAAAATGGAAATCTGCTAAAATGGAAAAAATACAGTATCGTGTGGTTCTGGCTTACACAGGTTTTACTGTATTATATATTGTATGAAATATTCTCAAGTAAAAAGCATTAAAGCTATATTTTAAAACTGTTTTTAGAATAAAAGTACTTAAAGATTTATTTATGTTGTACAGCAGTCTAAGAATAAACTATAATAATGATTTGTTAATATTTACATTTTTGCATTATTTCAACTAACTAATCTAAATTTGATTCAATTAAATTGAAATTTTAAAAAAATGTAAATTAGAAAAACAAACAAATTTGCTTTTATTTTTTCGAAATACATTATTTTATTGTTCCTTTCCAGTTTATTCACATTGAGTTCTGAAGAAATATTAAGAAAAATGTACTTACTTCTTTTCTTCCCTCTCGGCTCCGTAACAGCTTTCGCATCGATTTGGATCGAGAGTTGGTTTAATTGCCTAGATTTGATTGTAGTTAAAAGACTTTTTATAAATATTCTATTTAATTGAAAATTATCATTAAAACATTATTTTATTAATTACATGTTACATAGACTATTGGATTGTAAAAATGGATAAAATGCATGCACGCTATTATGAAAGGTTAAAGTCTGAAAAAGATCTACAGAGATTTTTACTAGTGATCTGGCCCCATTCCTCATCTTTGTATCTAGCCCCAATGCATCTAGCCAAACTTATAATGGATTTATAAAAAAGCCTNTTGTACAAACAAAATAAATATATTGAAAATATAAAAACAAAAAAAAAAAAATACTTTAGGAGTTAATCTAGTATCAAAAACGTTCGATTCGGCACGACACACAGTGCTCAGAAAAACACCACACAAAAGTGCCAGTGCTGCCAGCTAAAACACATACACAAACATAAAAAATATTGGAGTAGCCCAAGACATAGCCAAAGATTGCAGTGCCACAGCACTAGCAAAAATTTAAATTTGCCGACTGGAATTCTTTCGGATAAACGACGCTCTACTGTATTAATAGTAAACAATCTACAAAAATACATTATATACCACTGCTCCATCAAGATGGAACATTGACATGTGTTTTGTCCTTTACTCATTAATACAAGGCGTGTTTTTAAAATAAGATCCATTTTGAAATAAAAAAAACAAAATGAAAGATAAAAATAATTTATTATAACTAAAATAGATGTGCACACTTTTGTTATTTTTTCACATAGTCACCATTGACTTGCACGTGTTTGATATTGTGTCACCAGTTTCCTTATTTTATTGTCAAAGAAGTCTGTCACCAATGTCTTGAACTGTTCACTAATGCCATGTAAAATAATGGCATGAATGAATGTTCATTTTAAAAAAAAAACATCCTAAATTTAAAATCTCTTCTAACATTCTGTAATGATTGACACTTGATGCAGGTCCCTAAAAGAAGCTAAAATGTTCCGTTTTTATTTGATTCCAATACAAATTATTTGCTGGAAGAGTGTGTGTATAGTTGGAAGACAGACAGTGTGTAATTTTAATTTGTGTACATTCCAGGTTTTGGAGACTTTTATGAAAACTAATAGTATAATACACAATTTTTCTGTTGATTCAGTTACTATTGTGTTTCTTTGATTCTAAATTGCACATTTTTACTCATTTTTCCTTGTTGAGAATAGAGATGTTTTGAGACAATTGATGGCATCTTACATCTGCAGTCCAAAATCATGACCATGTTGCATGTTATGAACTTTTGGTTATACTTCTGAACCATCATATCAGTTCAAATACGATTTGCTAGTAATAAGTATTTAACTTAAACTCTTTTTTAACATTTAAATACCTTTAAAACATCATGATACAACATTAAAACAAAAAATCATTGTGTATGCAGAAGAGCATATGCCTGAAAATAAACAATGGCAGATCTATGGATCTACCATTACTTATTTTCAGGTATTTATAGTGTTTTTAACTAGTTGTTAACAAAACTTAAAATTAATTATTTAAAAATTTAAGTATTGGTACAACTAGATCAAATAGAGATTGTTTTTCTAAAGATGAAAAGAATATGAAATTCATTTTATATAATGCTAACAGCAGAAATCTGATAATTTGATTAAAAAAAATGATTTTTTTAAAATTACAAGTAATAAAATTTCATAAAACAAAGTGTGATATTCCTTTAAAAGTTACTATGTGAAATGTATATGAAGTTTTATAATAATAAAATACTTACTTGTCGCGATGAAAATGGTTGCAGATCGTGGACTGATAAAAAATAAAAATAAAAATTTTAAATTAATAACATAAAACATTATATTAATTACTATTTAATATAGTTATTTTTCCATATTTACAGCGGATATATAAAATTAAAACCACTAAGAAACCTAATATCCAATAGAGTAAAAGAAATAAATGCTAATGTTTTTGTCCGTGTTGAATGGGCATCATCGGGCAAACTGGCACACAACTTTGGCCTATTGTGAATAAATCTTTGTCACCCACCATACAACTTAAAAGGAAGATCAACAATTTCTTCTTAGACCAACTCCCTCCTTTTTTTTTTTTAAATGGCCAAAATGTTAGCACTTATTTCTTTTACCCCACTGGATATTAGATTTTTTTAGTGGTTTTAATTCAAGCATACCCAGTTTTCAAGTGGTAGCATTCTACAAATATATAATTTCGAGCATTTTAAATTTACCAAGCACTCTTAGTTATATTGATAATATATTTATATTGTATATTTAGTAAGCAGCTTATCCAGATATGATTGTAAGGGTAGCATCAGGAATAAGTTTGCACATAAATGTTTTTTATAACTAATCTAAAAAGACTGTTATACATAGACATTTTTTTATGACAAATTAAAGAATTTTTTTATTATATTTAATTAATTTATGTTTAGTTTTGCCTCTCTAATCTGTTCCACAAGATATACACTCTCCACTACAGCTCTGACCAAAGTCAATTTGAAAATGTTCGTTTACTAAATGTATTGTTGATAAATACAAGTAGATTATTCTTATATAAACATTATATTAACTTTTAGATTACGATAATTTTTATTTCAGTAAATAATAATGTAGTTTAAATTCTATAATAAGTTATGAATTTGTCAATTAGTTTTAAATAAACTCACCATGCACGTGGTGCTGAGAAAATGTTCTTCCTGGTGCAATATGAAAGTTTCCTGCAACCTGAAAGATTTTAATTAAGTTTATTATTATAATTTTTAAAAAAATAATTTAAAGTTAAAATTTAAAACATTCCAAATATAAAATTTTTTATAGTATTTTCATTATATTATAAAATATGTTGTGAAATAAATGTCATTAAAAATATGATTTTGTTTGCTTTATCACTTTTTATAATCATTGCATAGAATTAAGGACAGCCACAGGTTGGGCCCTACAGGCCTCATTGATTTGGGAGGGAAAATTGTTCCTCCTAGATTTATTTTGTTCTTTCTTTTTTGCTTTTTCAAATAATTTCATAAAGCAGAGCTGTTTAGCTCTGCTTTATGAGAGTAAATTTATTTTAATAGCTGTTACAATGAGCAATAACAATCTGTATACAGTGAGATGATCATTTTAGTTCTCTTTAAAGTCTTTTAAAGGCACTACATTATTTGGAAGATCACATTTTTAAGGATTGTTGAAGTTTTCAATTGTTTTCTTATGCATGTTTATTATTTGTTTTCACGAAGATGAAAACAGCATAAGTAGAAAAAACCTGTTTAAGGAACATTTGTTGAACAATGAATCAATTTTTTGGTTAGTTAGTCAAAATTATATATATTTTGAAAATTTTTGTACACTTAGCAAGCATTTGGAGATATTTTTATTTATTTATTTTTCATAAATATTGGTACCGTATATATATTTTTATATATATGGTATATATACCATATATATAAAAATATGGTTAAGATTTATGAGGTATAAGTTATGAACTATGAGTTGTGAGATATTTCCAATGTAGAAAAAAGAAATGTTTTAGAACAATATATGCTAGAATTGTTAATTATTTTATG